>NC_046164.1:77198784-77286337 GCF_011064425.1 Rattus rattus | reverse complement strand
AAAATCAGAAATGAAAAGGGAGACATAACTACAGATTTAGAGGAAACTAAAAATCATCAGATCTTACTATAAAAGCCTATATTCAACAAAACTTGAAAATCTGCAGGAAATGGACAATTTCTAGACAGATACCAGGCAACAAGGTTAGAATCAGAACAGATAAACCATTAAAACAACCCCATAACTCCCAAGGAAATAGAAGTAGCTGGTTAAAGGTCTCCCAACCAAAAAAGAGCCTAGGTCCAGACGGTTTAGTGCAGAATTTATCAGACCTCATAGAAGATCATACCAATATTATCCAAACTATTCCACAAATTGAAACAGATGGAGCACTACCCAACTCCTTCTATGAAGCCACACCATTTTATACCCAAAACCACACAAAGACTCCAACAAAGAAAGAGAACTTCAGACCAATTTCCCTTATGAACATCGACGAAAATAATACAAAAATGCCCTGGCAAACCGAATCCAAGAGCACATCAAAACAATCATCCACCATGATCAAGTAGGCTTCATCCCAGGCATGCAGGGATGGTTTAATATACGGAAAACCATCAACGTGATCCATTATATAAACAAACTGAAAGAACAAAACCACATGATCCTTTCATTAGATGCTGAGAAAGCATTTGACAAAATTCAACACCCCTTCATGATAAAAGTCCTGGAAGGAATAGGAATCCAAGGCCCATACCTAAACATAGTAAAAGCCATATACAGCAAACCAGTGGCTAACATTAAACTAAATGGAGAGAAACTGGAAGCAATCCCACTAAAATCAGGGACTAGACAAGGCTGCCCACTCTCTCCCTACTTATTCAATATAGTTCTTGAAGTTCTAGCCAGAGCAATCAGACAACAAAAGGAGGTCAAGGGGATACAGATCGGAAAAGAAGAAGTCAAAATATCACTATTTGCAGATGATATGATAGTATATTTAAGTGATCCCAAAAGTTCCACCAGAGAACTACTAAAGCTGATAAACAACTTCAGCAAAGTGGCTGGGTATAAAATTAACTCAAATAAATCAGTAGCCTTCCTCTACACAAAAGAGAAACAAGCTGAGAAAGAAATTAGGGAACCGACACCCTTCATAATAGACCCAAATAATATAAGGTACCTCAGTGTGACTTTAATCCAAGCAAGGGAAAAGATTTGTACAACAAGAACTTCAAGACACTTAAAGAAAGAAATTGAAGAAGACCTCAGAAGATGGAAAGATCTCCCATGCTCATGGATTGGCAGGATTATATAGTAAAAATGGCCATTTTTACCAAAAGCGATCTACAGATTCAATGCAATCCCCATCAAAATACCAATCCAATTCTTCAAAGAGTTAGACAGAACAATTTGCAAATTCATCTGAAATAACAAAAAACCCAGGATAGCTAAAACTATCCTCAACAATAAAAGGACTTCAGGGGGAATCGCTATCCCTGAACTCAAGCAGTATTACAGAGCAATAGTGATAAAAACTGCATGGTATTAAAACAGAGACAGACAGATAGACCAATGGAATAGAATTGAAGACCCAGAAATGAACCCACACACCTATGGTCACTTTGATTTTTGACAAAGGAGCCAAATCCATCAATGGAAAAAAAAAAAGATAGCATTTTCAGCAAATGGTGCTGGTTCAACTGGAGGTCAACATGTAGAAGAATGCAGATCGATCCATGCTTATCACCCCAAAGCTTAAGTTCATTGGATCAGGACCTCCACATCAAACCAGACACACTCAAACTAATAGAAGAAAAACTAGGGAAGCATCTGGAACACATGGGCACTGGAAAAAATTTCCTGAACAAAACACCAATGGCTTATGCTCTAAGATCAAGAATCGACAAATGGGATCTCATAAAACTACAAAGCTTCTGGTAAGGCAAAAGGACACTGTGGTTAGGACAAACGGCAAAAGCAACAGATTGGGAAAAAGATTTTTTACCAATCCTACAACAGATAGAGGCCTTATATCCAAAATATACAAAGAACTCAAAAGTTAGACCTAAGAGGGAGACAAACAAATAACCCTATTAAAATGGGGTTCAGAGCTAAACAAAAGAATTCACAGCTGAGGAATGCGAATGGCTGAGAAACACCTAAAAGAAATGTTCAACATCTTTAGTCATCAGGGAAATGTAATCTAAAAACAACCTGAGATTTCACCTCACACCAGTGAGAATAGCTAAGATCAAAAACTCAGGTGACAGCAAATGCTGGCGGGGATGGAGAAAGAGGAACACTCCTCCATTGTTGGTGGGATTGCAGACTGGTACAACCATTCTGGAAATCAGTCTGGAGGTTCCTCAGAAATTGGACATTGAACTGCCTGAGGATCCAGCTATACCTCTCTTGGGCATATACCCAAAAGATGCCCCAACATATAAAAAAAGACAAATGCTCCACTATGTTCATCGTGAGCCTTATTTATAATAGCCAGAAGCTGGAAAGAACCCAGATGCCCTTCAACAGAGGAATGGATACAGAAAATGTGGTACATCTACACAATGGAATATTACTCAACTATCAAAAACAACGACTTTTTATGAAATTCAGAGGCAAATGGTTGGAACTGAAAATATCATCCTGAGGAGCTAACCCAATCACAGAAAAGACATACATGGTATGCACTCATTGATTAGTGGCTATTAGCCCAAATGCTTGAATTACCCTAGATGCCTAGAACAAATGAAACTCAAGACTGATGATCAAAATGTGAAGGCTTCACTCCTTCTTTAAAAGGGGAACAAGAATACCCTTGGCAGGGAAGAGAGAGGCAAAGATAAAAACAGAGACTGAAGGAACACCCATTCAGAGCCTGGCCCCATGCGGCCCATACATATAGAGCCACCCAATTAGACAAGATGGATGAAGCAAGAAGGCAGACCCACGGGGCCGGATGTAGATCATCCTGAGAGACACAGCCAGAATACAGCAAATACAGAGGCTTAATGCTGGGCAGCAAACCCACTGAACTGAGAACAGGACCCCCATTGAAGGAATCAGAGAAAGAACTGAAGAGCTTGAAGGGGCTTGGACCCCATATGTACAACAATGCCAAGCAACCAGAGCTTCCAGGACTAAGCCACTACCTAAAGACTATACATGGACTGACCCTGGACTCTGACCTCATAGGTAGCAATGAATATCCTAGTAAGAGCACCAGTGGAAGGGGGAAGCCCTGGGTCCTGCTAAGACTGAACCCCAGTGAACTAGACTGTCGGGGGGGGGCGGCAATGGGGGAGGGTGGGGAGGGAACACCCATAAGGAAGGGGGGAGGAAGGGGATGTTTGCCTGAAACAGGGGAAAGGAATAACACTCAAAAATGTACATAAGAAATACTCAAGTTAATAAAAAAAAAAAAAAAAAGAAATGAAGGTCACTATTTATGGACTGATATTTGGCCTTGAAAATTTGGTTGGTGATACAGCCAAAGGTAAGTGTCTTCTGTTTGTAAAGAAACAGGGTGAGTGCGGTTTTGGTCTTCTTTGTTTGTTTCTGTCAACTCTTGGCTGACCACAGGCTTCATGTATTTTTCCATAGACATAGTTCTCTGGGCAGACTGTTGAACACATCTTTGCCTCAGTAGATCTGTCTTCTAACTCCTCTGACCCCTACAGTTGACTAGGCTCTTACGTGAGACCAGAGCTCTGTGGCCATAGGATGCTGATGGTGCTTATTAAGCATTTAGCATAACTGAATTAGATCCCATCTAGCTATCTGTCAATGAACCCTCAAGCCCTGTGACAATCTCAGCCAATGCTTGGTGTATTTGCTCTTCACTTTAAAGGACACAAAAAAGATCCTGGAGATAGGATCCTCTGTCTGATGTCCTTCCTTTTTGTGGTCTTATAAATCATAAGGCCACATGAACTGATTTATTTCACAGCCCTCAGGAAGTCAGATGTGGGTCTCTCTCAGTGGGTTAAATCAGAGTTCCCTTGAGCTATATATAATCCTTCCTGGAAAGACTAGTAAGAATTTACATAATTTCCCCCTCCAGATTCTAGAGACCAATCACAAGGTCTGGCTTGTAGCTCTTTCCTCCGTTGCTGAGGCCAACAACAGCAATCCTCTGGTCTTGCTTTTCAGTCACTTCTCCTTGGATCACAGCTGCTCAGAGGCATCTCTGCTCTGTGAGGTTCTTCTGATTTGACAAGATTCAGTGGACAATTCAAGTGCATCTCTAACTCTCAAAATCCTGCATATTAACAAAATGTATAGCATCTCCTCCCCCCTTCCTCTGGAATTCTTATGGGATCCAGCACCATGATGTGCCCATTTTAGAGAATATGATATTCTGCTAAACACAGTTGTAATAGGACCAAACTTGCTCTTCTTTCCTTTATCTATTTTGGTTATTTTTTAACTAAAGGGTACCTCAGGTTTATCAAATCAAATCTAAATAGTTATATAAAATTATAATTTTTTCATTTGAGGATACTAGCTAACGTCTTTAGTCCTAAAGCTCTTTGTTAATCCTGAAATATACTAACTGCTTCCCCACTTATCTTGAACACATTAAAGCTAATAGGAGGTTTGGAAGATTTAACTTTCCAATAAGGTCTATGCTCCACTTACTGCATATTCCTGGTGTGGCATTCTCCAGAAAGAGCAGCATGATTTGCTTTGTCACTTCTAGCCATAACTCAAGAGCATTGGAAGTGGGCTCAAGTACAAGTAACCTCAGGTTGTGAACATTTACATCTGAGATGTCCCACAGGCAGGGAAATAGACAGGAACCACTGGAATGTGCAGGTGGCTGACTTGGCCTTCCAAGTTCATGATCTGTTTCTATGTCTCAGTTACAAGAAGCACATTGCTTAGTCTTCTCTGTCTAAGGTGTGTTGAACGCCCTCCATTCTAGTCTGCCGAGGACAATCGTGACCATTCTAGTTGGAAGTTGGCCAACTTCCCTATGCTACTATCCTTTCATACTCCATGATGGTTTCTTACATGGAGAAGCTGTGCAGCAGGCATAGACATTACAACTCTGACTCTACCATGGACCTGGGTGATCAACTCACTGTGAGCTCTTAGGCAACTTGCTTAATTTTTATGACTATTATTGCTTCCTCTATAATATGCAGTCTACACTTATGACTCCTTTAGTACCTAGAACTGAGCTTATCAATAGAAATGAATGCACCCGTGGGTAATGGCCACCCAATAAATAACAAATAAAATGCCTATTTAAAAATATATTCTATACATTAAAAATTATCATTGAAGCCTCACACAAAATATAACAGGAAAGGAAAAGTCATGTGGTTTCACATGAAGTATTTTAGTAATGTTTTTCCCATGTTATAACTAGCTGGAATATACCCCCTCTCTCTAAAAACTCTCTCTCTAAAACTCTCTCTCTCTCTCTCTCTCTCTCTCTCTCTCTCTCTCTCTCTCTCTCTCTGACATTGAAATACAGCTGGTCAAATAAATTAAACTCTTTCGATTTGAAGGTCAAATTTATTAAAGGCTGATGCTAGGCATCTGCAGAGCCAGTAGACCTTCAAGTTGAAATGAATGAAACACTTGGCCCTCCATTTTTATTTGTTAAAATTTTGAAGATATCATTAATACTTTATTTTAGTTGTTTTAAAAGATAAAACATTTGTCAGTAACAGATATTGAATTACATGGCTGGATCAGCAAACTAAAGAGAAAAAATATAGAGTTGGGGAATATGGGGATTCAGAAAAGAAGATTTACAAATGTAGATGACATATTTAGATTAAAATATATCCATGAAAAGTCCATGGTTAATGTGTTACTCCACTTCCGGCAGTCATCACTTTGTCATAACAAAAAAGTTGAATGTTCTTTAAATTAATCACCATTCTTCTGCAATGGCTCTTGCTATACATGAAGTGACTACATGACAGCCTTTTCATGATGGGTGTTTTTTCACAGTTTTGTGACTTCTTCATGTAACTTTTACATGTGGTTGTCCTTTTCTTTACATGAATATCAATATAACACAACGTACACATCTAACAATCTAAAGTGATTTGCCAACAGATTAAATTCCTCTGAACAATGCTCTGATCACACTCACACGTGCCTCTTGTCCACATTGCTACACGTTTTTACAGTTTTATTACTTAATACCTAGAGGAGAAATAACGAGACAAGGATCCATGCTTTACTCTGATTTCTGTTGCTATGATAAACGCCATGACCAAAACCAACTTGGATCCGAAAGGACTTATTTCATCTTATATTTCCAAGTCACAATCTATCCCTGAGGAAAGCGAGGGCAGGGACTCAGAGCAGAACCCATGGAGGGATGCTTTTCACTGGCTTAGTCACGGGCTTATACCCAGCTAGCTTTCTCATACAGTGCAGACCAACCTACCAGGGGCTGTGATATTTTCCCAGATATGGCTACAGTCAAATCTGATGGAAGATTCCTCTGTTGAGGTCATTTGCTCATATGAGTGGAATTACATCTTTTTTCACTTCGTGTAATGATTTCAAGATTCTGCAGGATATATATATGTATGTGTGTGTATATATATATATGTATGTGTATATATATATGTGTGTGTGTGTGTGTGTGTGCGTGTGTGTTTGTATATGTGTGTGTGGGGGTGTGTATATATGTATATATATGTATATATATGTGTGTGTGTATATATGTATATATATGTGTATAAATGTGTGTGTGTGTGTATATATATATATATATATATATATATCCTGCATTCTTTTACTTACTTATGAATATTATTTCATGGACCTCATTTTCTTTATCTATTTAGCGACTGAGCTTGTTAAAATTTTGCAAACTTGACCCTAGCTATTGTCAGCTGAGAAGATAAGGCCTCAATGGGGAAATTGTGCCCATCAGGATGGCCTGTAGGCAAGTATGTGAGGGCATTTTCTTGGTCAATGGCTGATGTGAAAGGGATTGGCCCACCATTGGCCGTGCCATCCATGGGCATATAGTGCTGAGTTGTATGAAAAAGCAGGCTGATCAAGTCATGGAAAGCAAGCCAGTGAGCAGCTTTTCTCCATGGCCACCATTTCAGTTCTACCTCCAAGTTCTTGCATTCAGTTCCTCACCTGAATTTCTTCAGTGATAGACGGTGAGACCTGAAAGTATAAGCCAGATTAGCCCATGGGAAGGCCCAAGTTGCTTTGGGCCATAATGGTTTATCATAGCAACACAAAGCATTGAAGCTGTCACATTTAAAAGGTTATATTTTTAGAGTTCTGCCTTTCATTTTCCAAATGGTTGGAACATTTATAACCTACATCTGGTGTTCCATGACTCACATTTTCCACCAACAAGTTGTATGGTGAATTTACCTGTACTGTAGAGCTGTCAGTGTTCTGTGGGTAGCTGTAAGTCCTTGTCTTGTCAAGAAACTATTCAGAGGTAATTTTCATTATTATGGTTTATTGTTATTATTATTATTGTTGTTATTGTTATTATTATTATTATTATTTGTGTGTGTGGTATGTGTGTCTGAATACATGTATGTGTACCGTGTACATGCCTGGTGCCTGTGGGAACCAGAAGAAGTAGAATTACAAGTGATCATGAACCTTTATGTGGGCCTGGGAACCAAATCCAGGTCTTCTGCATGAACAGCAAGCATTCTTAACAACAGAGCCATCATTTCAACCCTGATTTGGGGTATTTTAAATTCATTTGTAGGGCAACTTTGCCTAATTGAGTTCCATAAATATTTGTTGCTGTATTTTCATTCATAACAATCTTTACTGAGTTATAATAACTCTATTGTATATGGTATAAAGAAGGGGTTCAAGATCCTTCTAAATAAATTTCCCATAGATGTTGACAGGTTAACTCTAGACTCCCAGGTCTAATGGCCTGTCACTTTATTTCACAGCCAACAGTGATTTTTTTTTGAATGAAAAATAAACCCTGTATTCCTTAAATGAACACAAACAGATAGCTGAAATTTTGTAGTGACCTTTTTTCTGACTGGGTTTGATTTGCTAATATTCTATGTGGGTCCACATCCTCCCCATCACTGAGCAAGGTCTCTTGGGGAGGCAAAACTTGGGAAGTTTGACTATGCTTATCCTATGCCTGTTGCTCGGGTGGGTGTTGGGCTGCAGGGAACCATGGAGACACTGCTCCTGGGGCAGAAAGCACTGTCTGAGATGTAGGAATGCCAGAGCTAGTTCAGGAGTCCCTAGGCCTGTGACAAGGCCAAGGTCACGGGGGTTTCTGACTCTTGGACATCCAGGCACCTCTGGGAGTCAAGGAAGAGACAAGACAGAGTTAGGGGCCCGAGGGCTGGGGGAAAGGGGAGCTCTGGCTTGTCCCGGTAGTGATTGTCCTTAGCTCAGAGAAGGAAGGCTGCAAGTGAGGAGAAGCCTTCTGTGGGAGATTTAGCTGTGGCTCTCTAGGCAAAGACCTTCTGCACATTCCTCCTGGCGGTAGTAGATGAAAAAGACAGTCCACAGATCTAAGCTGTTTATTGGCTGTTCATGGCAGAAAATGGATGCATTCTTAACCGTACCCACTGCTCTGAGAGGGCCTGAGATTACATACCTTTTTCGGGGAGAAATGTGTGGGAAGGGAAGCTTATTGGCTAAGCTCTCAGGGCCTCTAGGTACCTCATGGGCATGTAGAACTTTGTTCTGGGCCCATGTGACCACAGGTCACACTTCCTTGTATGAGGAGTATGCATGTGTTCCAGGCCAGGAATCTGGCAGGGAGCAGGGAATTGCCTGAATTTCAGGTGTGCGCCCACAGAGTCTCCAGGTCTCCACATACTCTACCTTACCAAGCTTCCTGGCATGGCTTTACCATCCCACAATTGTAATTAAACATTTTTTAAGCCTATAATTAGAAGAGAGATACTTTTCTTTTTTTCTTTTTTTTCTTTTTTTCGGAGCTGGGGACTGAACCCAGCGCCTTGTGCTTTCTAGGCAAGCGCTCTACCACTGAGCTAAATCCCCAACCCCGATACTTTTCTTTTTAAAATGTCGTTCTGTTATTTGTGTAAAGGCTTGCAAATAATTTTTTAATGAATCTTATATTTCTTCTTTATCCTGGAATACATATTACATATATTATACCTGACATAACTCGTATTTGGAAGAATTTCTAAGAGTTGGTACCTGTGATCTCTAAAGAAAGAGAATTAATAAGATATATGTGCATGTGCAGTGAAAAACAAAAGTGTTTATAAAGTCAAAACTTAAGAAATACATAGACACAGATAGAAAGGGAGAGAAAAGGAAAAGAACAGTCTGGTTTATTAAGAAACTGGCTGAATATCTGCAGTATGGACATCCACAGGGTACCAGAGACTGGAGACCACACAGTAGAGGATGTCGGAGCGCCCTACAACATTCTCTCCTTCAACAGCCTCCCTCTCCTTCCTTTAAGGCCCTCATCTGATTTGATGCAGTCCACCTAGCATGGTTCACTCACGTTTACTCTTTTAATAGTTTTATCTAACAATATCTGCACAGAGGCATGTTGAATGATGTTTGGCCAGATACCTGGGTTTCATGAGCAACGCATGTCGACAGATAAAAATAACTATCACAGGTCTCAGCCCTCTACGTCACCAATTCTGACAAGAGTTTGGTAGTAGTTTGGTCTTTTCAAAGTAACTTCACTCTATCAGTCCTTCTTTTGTGTTTGTTTCTTATCTTGGTAATTTTTGTACTCAGATGCTTTCAGCTTTATTTAGGGGGGTGTCCTCTTTTATTTTATTGAACTTGATCTCATTTGCCTGCCTTCTCAATAACAGGTTCTGAGAACACAGTTGTGAATCTTTCTTTTTTGCGACATGTGAATGCTGTGTACGTGCTCCTCAGACACTTCAGGTACATTCTGCAGGGTTTAACGTGTCCTTTTCAGTTGCGTTCATTCACCATGCTTTTGTTTATTACTGAGATTTCTTTTCTTCTCTGGCTTCCAGGTTCCTTTAGAGTTATAGTGAGGATCATACTGGCATTCCTCGTAGTCCTTTTCAGGGTGATGTTTTACCTGTCTCTTCCAGCCTTCTAAATTCACATGGCTGGCCTAAGGACTCCGGTTAATTCCTGGAAGCCATGGGAGAGAAGGGCTTCTGTGTACTGACCCAAATACCCAGGCATGAGTAAAACTAACAAGCTAAGAATGTGTTGGCTAATGTACAGGAAACTTCTATTCTGAAACAAAAAAGCCACTCAGAAGAACGTTGGCTGTTGTTGGGGGCCAAGGACCTTCCCAACTGGTCGTGACTAGGTCTATTAGTCCTAAAAGCATCCGTCCTGTTTGTCTTTCAAAAATCACATGTGAGTCATGACTCACTCAGGGTTAGCCAGAGTGAATATCTCACCTACAGAGGACACTGAATGAGTGGCTTGTAGTATTTCCCTGACTTTTTAAGAAACACAATGTTTGGCAGAGAAAACATCTTAAAAATTGTAGCCTAAACTGACATGATATAACCAGCGACCCCTTTAAACAATATGGGCTATTGCTACTCTTCTTGAGAACTTGATGATAAGATCCTATTGCTGAAGACAGCATGTTTCAGTCACTTGAAGAGATCAAGCTGGTACTGTTCTGGAAGCCTCCCCTGTTGGCTAGCTCTCACAGTACCAGAAAGTAAAAGGTAGGCTGGTAGAGCCCTATGAATTTTGGGAGCTACAGTATGACTGGCCTGGCAAGATGTGCCCGTTGAAGCACAAATATTTGGGGGCATAAATAACAGCTGTCTAATTATATTGACAGCCTCCTCAACAGGAAAGAACTTAGGCCCATTATTGTAAACCTGACTAAGTACTCATGGCAAGAGAAATCACAAACCCAAGAGAAGAACCTATTGCTAATATTTTGCTAAATTGATATATCTAGCTGCTTTCTAAATTACTTATCATTAGACCCATAGATTAGTAATCCTTTAGTCATCTTCAAAGAACCTCTTTCTTTCTTTCTTTCTTTCTTCCTTCCTTCCTTCCTTCCTTTCTTTCTTTCTTTCTTTCTTTCTTTACTTATTGGCAGTGGACAGAAGCTAAACCATGACTGTATAAATGCAGAGAATAAGTAACTGTGGAATGCTCATCCTCCCACCCTCAAAGTTCAGGAAACATCATGGAAGTAAGACTGGGAAGATGGGAAAAGCCAGATGACTGGGAAGACTACTGTGGATTAGTGTCTTCCAGTTATGACAGGAAAGTCCCACCCTTTAACTCTCAACAGCTGTGACAGCCCGCAGTAGTTCAAACTAGCCAGCATTCCAGCATAGATGAGGAAAGAGTCACACAGGGCCTCCTTACTAGTTGAGGAGCTACAAGCTACAAGCAGTCAACAGCTTCTGGGATAGATGAGTCAGTCTTCCTCAGGGATGTGCCCTCTTGTAGGTTGCTCCTCTCCCAGTGGATATATACCTACCCCTTGCCATAAAAAAAATAAAATAAAAGACCCTTTTCTATAATAAAACAACTCATTTGCATAATACTCTAATACCTTTTCCCCAGTAATATATTTTTGTAGGTGTCTAGTCATTGGGCAACTTTTTAATTCCTAGGCATTTGAGAGTAATTTAAACAAGGCAGTAGAAAGATTTTCTTTAATTAAAACAAAGTGTTATGATGTGTTTATTTGAAAGAGCAACTACCTTTTTTTTTTCCGACTAACGATATTTCACTCCAAGTTACAAGCTAGCATTTTCATAGTACATGTGGAGTCCTGGTGTGTGTTCCCGCTCAAACAAACCAAAATAAGAAACCAAAGTGTTTTTCAGGGCTGCGAAAGGTCGTTCCTGCTACCATTCCTGAAGGCCGAAGGCAGCAAAGTTAGAATGCTCCATTACTTTCTCCACATTTGAAAAGAATAGTTAAGATTGTTTTGAAAGATTTGTTTTATCTGTGTGTGTGTGTGTGTGTGTGTGTGTGTGTGTGTGTGTGTGTGTGTGTGTGCATGTATATGCGTGCCAGGAGTGTACAGAAGAGGGTGTCAGATCACCTCAAGCTAGACGTGAGTCACTTCCTGTGTGTGCTGAGAACCTAACCAGATCCTCTGAAAGAGCAGTACATGCTCTTCACCTCTGAGGTATCTCTCCAGCCCCAGATCATTTTTTTTCAATATTATATACAATGTTTTTACTTTACTCTTGGTCTAAAAGAACTATGACAGATATTAGAACCATAAATTTTACAATGTTTATGGTTTAAACACGCAGCATTACATAAGCTAAAGTGTATAAAACAGACACATTTGCATCTTTGGTAGCAGAGAAATGCTATCAATGTCTATATTGTTTAATGTTTAATAACATTTCAATAAAACATTGAAATGGCTGAGGCATGGGGGCCCTGTTTGATGAAAAAACAGAGACTGAACTCAAGGAGCAATGCTAAATTGTTAGAAACTATTTACTTTTATTAGTAATGTTGTTTCCAATTGATAAACTTTAATTTTGCAATTCATAAACCTTGAAAAGTCTAAATACATGAATACATTCATGATAATACTTAGATACCAAAAGAGATCTTATATTAAGGCATATTTATACACTTGGTAACATTTCAATATGCCAATCATATTTTCAAAGACACAAACAATAACAATTAAAATCTTCCCTTCCAGAATTCCCAAGATGATTATGCCTTCTGTTTCGATAGCATAATGCTCATAAATCTTTCTTAAAGGCACAGTACAGAGAAGACAAGACTCACATCATCACCCAGACAAAAAAACAAACTGAAACATGGGTTATAGTCTACAGCGATGCTTAGGGTCCAGGTGTCTCTAAAGCCATTTCCACTGTCCTGGTCCTGTGACTAGAGAATAGAATTGCTACATCCACAGATCAAGAGTGCGTGTATCCACACAAGAACAGAAAGACAAACTGACAGATACATGTATTAAGAAACAGCATGGTGTGCTTTTATAGGACTTCATTCACTGATCAGGAACATGTTACACTGTGTCTTGTTTTGTTTTGAACAAACTTCTGGTGTAGGAAACAAGCCAGAGGCCCAGGAGGACATCCAAAAGCAGAAAGCTCACACACCACAGTCCGTGGCCCCAAAGAGAGAGAAGGACCATTTCCCTTTAAACCTGTCCAATTTCTTCAGTCAACTGGCTTAATTAAAGTTTGCTTTTCTCAAATTGCTTGTGCAGAGAGCCACAAAATTTATAATGCAAGCCAGGAAATTGTTTCAAACACAGATTGTTCTGGTAGGAACCAATAAAAGTCCCTGTCTGAATCACAAGGTTTAATGCAACAGAAGCAGAGCCTTAAAGCCTGAGAAAAGACAGCCTTGTTTTACAAGGCTGTGTGAGGGACACCACCTTAACTTTATTTACAATGCTACATACGCTTGGGATAACATGATAGCTAGAACTGTATGTCTAGCCTTATTTCCAGGCTACTAATGTAAAAGAAGAAGTCTCTTTTCTTGCTGGACACATTGGAATCTCGTCAATGGAGAAGAGAGTGCAGTTTATCTTGGCTATGCCGCTGTTATCAAAATGACTGTTTTCTGTTTTCTCTACTCCTAAAGTCCTGTTTTATTTTCAAGAGTCTTTGGATGGATTTCCCTGCTGCGGTTCTCCTCACTGTGGGTTATTCAGAGTTTAAGTTCAGAAGGTTGACCAGCCCCACCAGGCAGCAAGGCTCTTAGCACATTGCAGCCAAGCAGCCTTGCAAGGGAAAGCAGGTGTCCAATGCTCAGGGAAATAAAGCCCCCAACCCACGCCCACACTCCTGGAATTGGATCCTAGTGAGGCAGAGTAGGGACGTGCAGAAGGCTAAAGACCACTCATTCATCAGGTGTTCCGGGAACATGTGACGTAAAGAATGGAACATCCTATCCGGTGTTACGTGATCTGCCCCGACTCGCTGGTAAATGGTGTATTCTGCCCCAGATACTCTTGAAGCTGCTTGCTCACTGTGGGTCGTCTTCTAATAAGCTCACCGTTTGGACGTATCTAATGGAGATGTCAAATAGCCTGACCATAATGGAAATCAGAATGGAAGTTCTTCAAAAATATCTAAAAATAGAGGTGCCATCGAACACGAGTCTGACTTTTCTGGGGACTCACCCTAGGAAATTGAATCGAGTATCCGTATCACAGAAATACTTTGTATCTGTGAATTTTCACAGCACTCCTCACCACAGTGAGTTATAGAAATAACCTCGGTGTCCAACTACAGAGGAATGAACAAGAAAAACGCAATGTGTATGTGTGTGTGTGTGTGTGTGTGTGTGTGTGTGTGTGTGTATGTATGCTTGAAAGTGAGAATTAATTTATGTCGTTTGTAGGAAAAGAGTGTGCAAGTGCTGGCAATCATTTAATGAACGAAGTGAGGCCAGGAAGACCAAGATTGTGTTTTCTGTCGCAGTGGCTTCTAGGTTTTGTATAAATACTTAAGATTGTATCTATACCAAAAGGAGGGGAAGCTCTCAAGAAATGGGAGGTAATTAATGAGATTGGGGAGGGTTTAGAAAGGGGCTACCCTGGGGTACAGACAGATATGTGCAGAGTCTTGTACCCCTGTACAGAAATATACTGGTGAAACATAGTACCATGTACAAGGAATAGCAAAGAAATTAAACTTTAAATTAGTAAGTTCATCTTTATATGGTGCTGTATTGTCTGTACAATGTTGCATTTCCTATGCCTTTTGTAGCACTATAATATAAATTAAGTCAAGAGATTGAGGACCAGCTGCTGGTAGACTTGTCCAGCTCGGGCCTCTGACATCAGAGCCATGTCTGGAGAAGCAGGGGCTCCCTGTGTAGCCCTTCCTTACTGGCTGACGGGCTGGGCACCTCACATTCCCATACTTCCTGGTGGAAGGAAGAGATAGCCAGTGAGTGACAGGAGCAGACAGCTCTGTTCTTCCCAGGCACTCCAGCTGGCCAGTGACCTGGGCCCAGCAGGCCTCTATGTGCAAAGGGGATGAATGGAAGCCAGAGGGCAGGAGCTGGGAGCCCAGAGGCAGACCGTGTTCCAATGGCTGCAGTACTTAGGGCCTTGGTCTTGTCAGAGGAGACTTGCTATTTTGTAAGCTTCTTGGTATGGTATCTCATCAAGTACATTTGCTTTTCACTGTGCATGAAAGTCACATTCTAGGAAATATGTTACATAATTAATTTTTATTGAAAGATAATTCCTATAACAAAATTCCTTTTTTTAAAAAAAAAAAACTTATTTGCCCATCTGGGGTTTGCATGCAGGTACTAGGTCTGGTGTTTGCATGTACGTACGAGGTCCACATGTAAAGAACAAGTTACAGGAGTCAGGTCTTGCCTTCCACCACGTGGTTCCAGCCCAGGACATCAGATCCTCCTTGTCCTCCCATTTTCATGTTTGTTAGTGCACCATTTTCTTGCTATTGGCACTGTTTTTGTTCCCAGCCTGAGCTAATTCTTGAAGGTTTTAAATGCTTTTTCATGTGTGGCCATTGCAGTCTCTGTACACTTAGCTTAGTTAACTTCATAACTGGATATAGATTTTCTGAATAGCTCAAAACAATGTACCTCTCAGATAACCAATGCGTGCCATATCACATCTGCAGCCCTCAGAGCCACTGGAGTACAACTCTTAGTTTGAACATATGCAGTTCATGAAGAGTCTTGAGCAGGAAGTGAGAATCTTACACTCTTCTTTTAGACATAGGCTCTTTCTATATTGCCCAGGCTGGTTTCAAACTCCTATGCTCCAATGATCAGCCTGTCGTACTCTCTAGTGTAGCAGGGACAGCAAATGTTTGTCACTGCTCTGGTTGGTCCCATTCTACAGTTTTGTTCTCCGGCATTTTGTTCTTTCTATGGTGCACAATACTTCCACAAACACACATAAACAGGGTCAGGCTTTGCAAAGTGTCTGGGAGCCTCTCGCTCCTCAGGCTTCTGCCACAGCTGTCAAGGTGATGTGATAAGAAACGATTACCAATGGATGTTTTCCAACCAATGTCCAGGAAAGAGAATGTTTTCAGGCAATGAATTCTGTCAGGTCAAATCAAAACGAGCCCTGTCCAGAGCATCCCAAGGCACATCTACAGAGGTCAGAAACTGACCTTTGTCCTATGATAGGGCTTTGGGAAGCAAGAGGCTTTGATGTTCTTATAATGGGTGCCAGGTTACTCAATTTCAAAACCACTGTGATGACTGCTTTCACTGTTTGAATGGCGCTTGGACACAAATGAGGAAGCAGACCAAGTTACTAACAGGCAACAACCACATATTCGTGTGCTTGTCTAGCACCCCAAGGCCCTGGGTTTAACCCTCAATACTGTTACAGGTGTCAGTGCTGAGACTCAATATTCTTGACTCCTTAGATTTTTTTTTTTTTGAAAAAGAAAATCTTAATCCTCTGTCCAGAAAATAATTTGATTTTTCTTTTCTTTTCTTTCTTTTTTCTTTTTGTCATTAGCCTTGTTACATTCATATCAAAGTGAGGTTTTGAGGTCCTTTCTCAGAAATTCTAGAAGACCTTGCATAGTGTTCTTTACTCTGTTGCCTTTAGAAATTCAAATTTTGCCTGAAGTGTCTCAGATTGACACAAACATTCAGCAAATGACTTAGCCTTCAGGAACTTCATGCCAAACTCCTCAAATTAATCCAAACTTTAAGGAAACTGCTACATCTGTTACAATTAGATGTTATTAAAGAGGATTTTGGCACTGGACACAGTAGTGCATGCCCTGTGGCGGGAGTAGTGGGCAGAGGCAGGCAGATCTCTGAACTCTAGGACAGTCTGGTCTGTAGAGAGAATTCCAGAACAGCCAGGGTTACACAAAGAAATCCTGTCTTGAAAAAACAAAGAAGGAAGTAGAGGTGGAGGAAGTGGAGGAGACAAGAAAAATGAGGGGGAAGCTATTTTATATATATTAGCTTCGGGCTTATATCTCCTTGGTAGACTACGTCCACACATATCTGTGAGACCCAGAGTCTGATAGCCAGTACTATAAAATCAAGAAAGAAATGACACTGGAGTGGTGACTACCTTTTTCAAGATATTGCAGATACAACATTCTTCAATAGTAATCTCGATTCAAGTCTTACATCCTGTTGATGGTATTATGGGCACAATTCTTCCGATTTCCTCTTTCTCCCCCTTTCGCGGACACATTGCTTTAAAAATTAATGAGTTACGTGGAACTTGTCACAGACTTTTTGCTCTTCTAAAACTCAGTTGCAACTCACCCCAGTGTGCTGGAGGAGGTCAATCCCTAAGAGTTCATTGTGAGGAGACAGAGTCCTCTGACTGGGATAGTACCCTAGGACAAGAGACAGAAAGCTGCATTTTTCCTTCTAGTCCATGATGACAATGAGAAGGTATCATCCTGAGCCAGGATGTCAACATTTTCCAGCCCCTAAATCTAAAGGCACCTTGATCTTTAACTCCTCAACCTCCAGGACTGCACAAATGTATGTGCCATTTATGAGTCGCCTAGTTTGAATGGACTAAGAGATTCGTTTCCCCAAATGCAAGTTATTAATCACCCACAGGGCTTTGCTACAATGTGAAAGGTTAAAATATTGGGAAACCATAATGAGATTATTTGAGAGCCATGTGCTAGATATCTCTAAAGGAGCTTACCTCTAGGCCATGCAGTGACACTGCCACGGGCTTTATTGTTCCAAGTTAGTCACAGGTTCACTTGGGTGACAGTCATAATTTGGAATCATATTATTCTTCCCATACCACTATGCTTACACCCTTCCGACTGTCTTTCTCTACAGTACTTTGCCTCTACATGTGGCTTTAATCCCTGTACTACTCATTTCCACGTTTATTTGACCATTGTTCTCTTGAAGCCTTGCCACATTTTCTGAGTTCTCCCAATCTCGATAGCGCTCTTATCAATCCCTGATCGTGCCCATTTATTTTTAATTTCAAACTTCTTGGCAACTCAATTAAAAGTTTATTAGTTTACCTAACAAGCAGCTCTGTTTTCGCTCTTACTTGCTAGGAGGTGCCCACATAGCTGTAATTTGACATAAAGGTCTGTCTAGTGGGTTAATGGAAAATAAATGAGGGCCGGATTACAGACATATCTACGGTCAGTGCGAGTCTGAGGAGACATCCGCTGCCCTTTCTGCCATACATCTGCAGAGGGATCACTGCAATAAGCAACCCTTCAAAAAGGTTAGTCCTTAGTTTAAAAAAAAATATAGAGTGCAGCAAAATCGGAGTGTCTTTTGTAGTTACTAAATGAATAAATACAGACCTGTTAAGAATGTAGTAAAACTGCTGAACTTATGAACTCCTGAAAGAACAAAACTGAAGACCATGGAGAGCTTCCATCTATGCTTAACTCTGTGCATTCATGGTAACTGCACATTCCAGCCCTTGCGCTCCATGCCAGTGGGCACACTGAACACAGCAACCCACTCCGTAATTAGCTTATGCAATGGTGATTTCACAAAGCAGTCTTCAGTCAACTCTAAGGATTATCCAGCAGCATCCTTAGTGTTAGCAAAACAAAAATGGATCTGCTCGTCAGGTTTTGACCATCTGATGCAATGCAGAAAATAATAGAATACTATACAAATATAAAGTCATTGAGATTAATCAGACAGCCTCCTTATCAAATTCAAAGCAAACAACCCTTATTAAGCTAAGTTTACTTGAGATTGGTAATCAGCAATACACCTCACCGATTTGCTCTTTTCCCCCCTTTTACGTCTCTGTTTCTGGGTTTGTTAGTTTGTGGTTTGAGACGGAGTCTCACTATGTATCCCAACCTCAAACTTGTAGCAATCCTCCTGCTCCACCCCTCAAATTCTAGAGCTAAAAATGCAAGCTACTACTCCCAGCAATCTTACAAATTTCCAATAACAAAACTAACAAAGCATTTTTTGCTACAACAGCTGGTGTCTCTGCTACAGAGTTTTTCCTTTATCTACTTGGCTTCTCACCATGGGGAAAGTGGATGCTTTTATGCTTGAGAATAGTTATGGGGTGTAATGAATCATTTGGGTGTGGGGCTAACTTATGATGGTTTGTAAACACTGAGAGAAAAACAAGGGCTAGCTCTGGACGAGGTGTTCTTTAGAATGAAAACCAGTTCCATGGAAATGTAAAATATACTACAGAAGATTCTTCAGGAAAACCCATTAGTGTCCTCTGATCAACTCCAGTCTGGCAACATTTGCCTAAAGGTAACGAATGAAGTCCTGTCTCTTGTTCTTCATCCCACTGATGTGGAAGAAGGGCTTCAGTAAACCAGTCTCCAGCAAAATGGGCTTATTTCTCAATGCTGGACAGAAGTTTTTGTTTGGTTGGTTGCTTTTGTTTTTTGTTTGTTTGTTTGTTTGTTTGTTTTTTGACCAAGCTTGGATATTTTATGTTTTTACATTTCACATGTTATCCCCCTCCCCTCCTCCCCTATCCCCCCTCCTCCCTTTCCCTGCCTCCATGACAATGCTCCCACTCCCACCAACCTACTCCCACCTCAAAGCCCTGGCACTCCCCTACATTGGGGAAAGGAGTCTTCACAGGACCAAGGGCTTCTCCTCCTATTGATGCTTGACAATGCCATCCTCTGCTGCATATGTGGCTGGAGCCATGGGTCCCTCCATGTGTACTCATTGGTTGGTGATTTAGTCCCTGGGAGCTCTGGTGGGTCTGGTTGCTTGATATCATTGTTCTTCCTACGGGGTTACAAACCCCTTCAGCTCCTTCAATGTTTTCTCTAACTCCTCCATTGGGCTCACCTTGTTCAGTCCAATGGTTAGCTGCAAGCATCCTCATCTGTATCAGCAGGGCTCTGGCAGAGCCTCTCAGGAGACACCCATATCTGGCTCCTGTCGGCAAGCTCTTCTTGGCATCAATAATAGTGACTAGGTTTGGTAGCTGGCTCCATACGGGATGGATTTCACATGTTATCGCCCTTCCCTCCTCTCCCACTCCCCGTCCTCCCTCCCTCTGCTTCCACGACCTTTTCTTCAGTCTCTGCTCCTCTCTTTGTCCCTGTATTTCCTCCCATGAGTATTTTGTTCTCCCTTCTATGAAGGAATGGAGCATCCACATTTTGTTCTTCTTTCTTCTTGAGCTTCATCCATTATGTCCTATACCATGCAAAGAGACAGACCCCTTGTACTTGGGGTCAGCTATATAAGGTACATTTCTTGGGCTTTTATCTAACAGACTTCCAATTATTCTTTATTGTTCCATAGCATAAACCCCATCTTTATACCTTTGTTACAATGTTCATTCTTGAAATGTGTAATACACAGACACTAGCATCCTTGAAAGCTGTGGTGTAGTATGTGTCTTTGGTATACCGACAGGATGGCCTATGGGAGTGGCTTGTAGATTACAGGGAATGTGGGGCATCGGAAAACACGTGGCCGTAGTAAAAATGGTTTGATTACAGTGACAAAATCTACTCAAACGCAAATGCATAATGAGGCTAAGATGGTTCTCCCAGCACTTATCAGTGTTGAGTGGGACAACTTCATCGGAGCCTTGCTTCAGAACACAGAGAAGATGCATTGATCATGTCTCCTAGCAATGAGGAGTGAGCACTGCCTGAAATGGCCTGGCTGAGGATCTACACTATTGCACTGTCTATGTCGGATTTTTCTGTTCTTATAGGAATACAGTGGCTTAGTTATAGAGAACAAACACTTATAGCTTTTCCCTAGTATCAATCCTCAGAATATAATATAATCTTTAGATTGGACTGTACTAGATCATTTTATGTTACAAATTGCTTCCCTTGCTGACTTGAGTTTTATTTTTTAAAAAATTGTTGATTGCACTTTAGGTTGAGAGTAGGACAGAATTCTGAAACTTATTCAAAGCAGACTTCTGCCAATTTGCATATTCATGATAGGTGACACCCTCAGCTCTAATAATTATAAATCAAAATATTGATCAGCTTGGGAACTATACTGAAGATGTTCTATGTCCTGAAATATTAAATATTCAATAAAATTTAATTATTTCCATGGAAACAAACACATTAGTCATGACTATGCAAATTTTCTTTCATCATTAATAAATGTAAAGGTTTTAATCAGCAAACGCGTTGGGTCTACATGCCTATTTTATATGCTTATATGCTCAAGGTCGTATAAACTTTCGGGGGGGGGTGAAAGGAGCTTTTGATTAGAAAACAAAGCAAAACAAGATGTTTTGTCCTAAATAATACGAGCTAGATTTATGATTAGTTGCCTACCATAAGAAGCAAGACTTGAATATAGGATTGAAGTTTTTGATCCTAGTCCAACAAGACGGCAATGACTGGAGGACTGGTCCATCAATCATGCCTGTGTAATGGATTCTTTTTTTTTTTTTAAATTAACTTGAGAATTTCTTATTTACATTTCGAATGTTATTCCCTTTCCCGGTTTCCGGGCCAACATCCCCCAACCCCTCCTCCTCCCCTTCTATATGGGTGTTCCCCTCCCCATCCTCCCCCCATTACCGCCAATGAGACAGGGTTCCCAGGAGCTTCAGAAACCTTTCGTTTTAGCTAGCCCACACATAGACAAGAGCAGGCACGGAAGCTCAGCCCTCCTTCCTCAGTCTTTACAGATGTTATCCATCAGTTGAATCTCTAGTAGTGATAGCCTTTAAGATAAACCAGTAAACCCCCAAGTAAAAGAATGTCTATAAAAAAATATGTGGCCAGTTAATCAAGGTTCAAGGGGCCTCCATATGTAACTAGTTCATCTTCATAAGCTCTACGTGCTCAGACATGATTGAAATCCAGTGAATGATAGTCTAATAGGGCTGAGACCTTTAGGCAGAATAGGCCAGAGTAGGACATTTACAGGGTACTGACCAGTGTCCCCTAGAGAATCTGATGCAGTACTGCTTGGTAGATAGTCTAAAAAGACCTCCTCCCTATTCTAGTATTACAAGTGAGCGATCTGTGAACAGGAAAAATTCCAATGATCTTTTGTTCCAGGTGTTCCAGACAGTGTTAAAAATGATCATCTGGGGGCTTCTGAGCTCGTTGTTTCAACGAACTTGAAGCCCTGGAGTGAACGTGACCCAGTTCAGTCACTCTGCCCTCCCTCTCTCTGACTTCCTTACTTGCTGACACGTCTAAAAGCACACCAGGCAGGCAATTAGGCAGCAGGGATTTAACAAAGGAAATTGGTTACACAGATGTTGGAGAGCTGAATGAGTAGACAGGGAAGCCCTGAGGCATTGCAGAAACCCCAAGTACAGGAAGCAGCCGCCCCCTCAGCCTGACACCCAGAGGAAGACAGGATGCTAGGATCCTGTGTCGTCAGCCGTTCAGTCATCAGTTTCCAATAATTACTGTGTGTCTGCACGGTCTTCCCACGGAGTGAGCTGCTTGGGATAGAAACTGGGGGTGATCCTTTATACAATTCACAAAGGGTCACGTTTAACTCCCTATAACAAAGTCAACACTAAGGAAACATTGCAAATTCGGTAAAATCACAGTTAAACAGCACAGCAGTCTTCAGAGTGCAACTCCAGAGACCACAAGTGGACCTTCTACTTCTACCCTTTGAATCAATGAGGCCTGGGCAGCCAGGTAGAAAGAATAGACAGCAGAAGGCCTGAGCTATTAGTAGCAGAGTGTGGGGAAACTCAGCAAGGGTTCTCTAGTCCCTTTTCTCCTCACAAGTGTAGCCTTTCTTCCTACTAGGGAAGGGCAAACTCCTTCTGGGACGAGTTTTAATTCCCCGATACTCAGCTGATCCACACTAAAGCAGGGGAAGGTTGGCAACCTCCCCTCGCTGTGTTTTATGGCTGACCTGGCATGAGTAACAGAAATTGTAGTTCATTCAGTTTACCTCGATAGAGACATGAGAGCCAGGAAAGCACCGAGCTGTAGAGAAGACTCACTCCTGAGGCTCTGGCTCAAGGAAGGACTTCACTCCCTGAACCCCAGGCAGCCACTGTCAACTAAATGTACATGCTCAAACGGGATGGGGAGTAAGGAGGTGGCACGAGTGTCTACAGAAAGCGGGTGGGCAGGGACTGAATCCTGGAAAGGAGTGAAGGTCAAGAAAAGGGGTGTTGATCACTATGGACTGCAGGAAAGCCATGCAGAAGGAGGGTGATTTCATTAGGCGAGGGTTGGAACACAGAAGTCCAGGCCTGCAAGGAAGAAGGAGACTTGTGCGTGTGACAAAAACGCCAAGCACTGCTCTTTCTGTGCTGCTCCCACTCTGCAGGAATTAGAAGTTAAAAGAAAGGTCAAGAAATACCACCTGGGAGCCATTAAGGGCTGGCTGTTCCTGAAGTCGGCTGTATTTTCCCTATCTTGAAAACTACATTGGAGGTTCCTGCCTATCTCTCTACTAGATAGTATCTGTTCAGCTGTATTACTCTGCCCAAGTCCAAGTACAGAGAATAGGGCCTGGCTTATTTACCAGGTCTTTATATGCACGGCTTTATAAATTTAACATGCAAACATGATAACTTCAGCCCATTTCCCCAGGGTTTGCCTGTCTGGACCATTGCATAGTCTCTCCACCTCAAACCAGTATGAACCCCAAGACCCTGTCTTGTCTTTAGGCTGCTAACTATGTTCTGGTCTCTGAGCCTTCAGTAGCCCTCCCTGGCTTCAAATGAGAACTCGGTCTTTGGAGCATAGAGCTTGTACCCTCTAACCTTCTTCCCCAGGATCCTTTTCGTCCATGTCCAGATCCACACTGTTGCCTGGACCAAGTGTCTGTCTGGTAATGAAAAGAATACTGTTCAGAGATAGGCTTAAGATCTCTGAGTTAACATCTGTGAAGCCCTTAGAATATTCCCATATCCCCACACCTTGCAAGTGCCACACAAGTGTTTGCTGGGGAAGACGTGATAGTAGTATAAAAGAATTGAGGGGAGGGAGGGACAGGAAAGAGGAGTTGAGGAAGGCAGGCAGAAGAGGAAAGAGGACACTTTTTAAATTTACTTACTTTAAATATACTTATTTCTTGTGCTGGTTAGTGTTTGGTTAGTGACACAAGCTGGAGGTGTCTGGGCCGAGAGACCCTTAATTGAGAAAATGCCTCATCAGATTGGCCCATAGGCAAATCTCTTGGAACATTTTTTTGATTAATGATTGATGTGGGGTAGCCCACTGTGGGTGGTATTACCCCTGGGCAAGTGGGGGGGGGAGCTGCTGAGCAAGGCATGGGAAGCAAGCCTGTTAGCCACATTCCACTCCTGGTCTCAGTTCCTGCCTCCAGATTCCTGCTTCAAATACCTACCTTCATTTCCGTCATGATGGAATATAGGCTAAAAGATAAAATAAGTCATTTTCTCTCCAAATTGCTGTTGGTCATCATGTTTATCACAATAGAAAATAAAACTAGGACCCCCTTAAACACAGACACACACACACACACACACACACACACACACACACACAAAACCATTCAGCTTGTCATTGAAAAGATATGATCTCCAAGAACTGTTAGATAAAAATAATTAGTTTGACTATGAAACGTAGCATCTAATGACTTAAACATGAAAAAGAAATGTAGATCTTAAACATTAAGCAAATAAAAAAAAAGACAGACTTTTGGTATGGCATTCTTCAATCTGAATACCGTCCTTTGTTTTGATGGCAATGTTGCAATAATTTTTTGGATATAATCTTCCCCTTTCTCTGGAGGAGCACTCTAAGATTGAATTGGCCTTCCAAAGTAACTCTGTCAAACATTCAAAAGTTAGAGTAAGAGACAGGATGAAACAAAGTGGAGGGCTCTGACAGACTCCTGAGATAAACATCTCTGCCCTCTTTCATCTACAAAGCTAGTACAGTTGGACACCCCCCTGGAAGGTTTGAGATCACATGCAGTATTTTAAAACATGATTATCAATCTTCTTATCGCAAAAGAAAACTCCCCCAAGGATGACAGATCATTAAACCCCCAGGGAAGGGACCAATTCCTCCTTTTCATCTTATTTGAAGGTAAGTGCCTTGAGCTCTCTCAAGCTCCTCCTAGTTTCTCCATTCTTTCCCCTCCCTTCTTTTCTTACAGTTTCAGGAGGGACTTGAACTGGAAAGGGCCAAGAATAAAATAATGTTGTCTCCTCAACCTCTATTCATGCCCCCTATTTAATAGGTATAGTTCTCTCTTGCTTTATCCCACACAAATTCTCTCTCTAATAATAATAATAATAATAATAATAATAATAATAATAATAATAATAATAATTTGCCCATCTAGATAGCACAAAATCTTGTACACACTCTCAATAGTCATAACAACCTGTATCTGTGTACAGAGAAGAATCTTAATATCTGCCACCCTGTTCTCCAAGCTCCTCCTTCTCGCTCTGCCTTCTCTCCTTTCTAAAACTTTTCTCCTACCCATCCTTCCTTCTCATCCAATGACAGGCCTCGTTCCATCCTGTACCTGCCTTCCTGCATAGTGATATCAACCTACACCTACATATAACCACGGGTGAACCCAGCCTAACTTCAACATGCCCCCAAACACTCGTTTTAACCTGCATACTGTTGGAGGGATATCGCGTCCAAAGCCTCCTTTATAGACAGTTTTGAGTATGCCATGTGATTGAGTGACTATCTGACTGAACATGAAAAACCGAATGGTTGCCCAGTTAGACTTTCCCACTACTGTAAAGCAGAAAACAAACACATCAAATCAGTGGGAGTGACAAGTACAATACAGCGAACCAACCCAAACTCGGAGTGCTCATTCTCCAAGTTTCTAAATTCTCTTCTTGGGGTCTGATTGGCCATGTCCCCTCAGCCATGTACCATGCAGGAAGAGCTGCCAGCAGGTACAGCTCACACCTGAGTCAGCTGGGTCCTTTGAGTTTGTGCCACCAAAGTGAGCATGTGTTTGCATCTGTGTGTGGCCGTGCTGTGTAAATGGAAACACCATAACTTGGAAGCAAGAGCTTAAAAGACTTACCCTCTATCCCCTGGTTTCCAGCTGATCTTCTCTCCAAAGATAGCATCTGAATCATACGATGAAATCCCACTAAATACTAACAGGATTGAATATCATTACAATAGAAAGAAATGCCAAACGCGGCGATCAGGATCCCAGTGGTCACGTTACAAGAAGTGTTAGGAAACTGCACCTGGGAGGTCCTGCAAGCTGCCTAATGAGGGGATCTCTCTGTCCTCAGCCTTCCAGTCCTCAGTCCCCTTTCCCCTACATAGGAGTGTATCTCATGTAGGCTTCCCATCTTCATCCTCCTCAACACCTTTGCACTCTCCCTGGAAACTCAGAGGCACACCTGAAAATCTTGCGGACACAGTCCTTGTTCCCAGGACTCCTTGTATTGGAGGGAGTTTGGGGAACTCATTGAATCATTCTTATCAATTGTGGCAAGACCACAGAAACACATCATAGTGAACCCAGATGACAACTAACATAAGAGCAGAGAGAAGGGTCACTGTAGCCAACTGGTTCTGCGTGCTTATTTACTGTATCTTCTGGCTACCTTGCTCAGAGTCTGACATCTAACGTCCCTCAAATCAAGGCATGTGTGCATGATATAGATATAACTGAGTGAATAGTTTCCAACCTGTTTCTGGATTAAAAAGAAGGCAGAACAAGGTCAAAGCTCAAGGAGGAGATTCATTATGTGAAACTCTACCTGTGGGAAATAATGACAGAACCCTCTTAAAGAATGATCATAGAAAGCTGTCTGAGGCCAGTCCTTGCTAAATGGTCTGTAGGCAGACACTGCCATGGTAGAATGAATATAGGTGGAATATTAAAGGAAAACTATTGGTGGAATGGAGAGGGCAGGTTAAGAGCATAGAAACAATAGGGTTAGTTGAGTTGTGTGGGAAGGCATGAGTGGGAAGGTCTTAGTTGTAGCCACCATGGTTTTCCATGGACAGTTTGGGTCAAGTCTTCTGTTGGACATAGACCATCAGAGCAGTACCGGCTCAGTGAGAGCCCCGTGGATTCCAGTTCTTTTTGCAGAGCTCAGACAACAGCTGATGAAGCACCTGGATGCTCTCTCATCCTCTGCAGCATGACTCACAGTAGATGCCTAAGGCAAGAGTGTGACAAGGTGCTTCATGTAGGGTTTTATTCTCTTCGCTTCCCCCACGATGGGTGAGGAAGGCAGGAACCTTGGCAAGGTGGTATCGAGACTTTGAAGGCCCTTTAACATGTCAAGTGGTAAATCAAAATCAATAACAGAAGCAACCCCTCACTGTGGTTGGGAGATTAACATCTTTACAAGATAATAAAGGCAACAAATTACATCTGCCAGCACTCAAAGCAAGAGACTCATAAAGACATTCTTGGATAAGCAATGAGGCCCCATGCCTTGGCCCATGAGATTCATGGTAAAAGCTGGAATCTGGACTGGAGGGAGCTATAGACCGGCTCCAAGGCCTGCGTGCTTAACCCAATGCATCATCCAAGAAGGCCTCGGAGGACCAGCTCTGGTGGCTTAGAGGATGAATTCATAAGGAATCCTAGGAGTAGTAGCGGACATTCAAATGCCCTTATCTCTCTCTATCCTTGCTCCTGTCCATTTATGGTAGTCATACACATAAGTCCCTAAGCTGTCCCAAAAATCCTGCCTTGGTAAGCACAGCTAGCTGGCTGAAGTCAAGAACAAAGTCTTTGGAACAACCAGAGTGTCCTAGCTGGGATCCTCCTTTCAGTGACTGCTCCAATCAGAGGACCCAATGGGACCGGATATGGACATTTTGCTGGGCGGGAGTCAACCCAATTCACCTGCAGCCTCCTCCATTTTCCTTCACGGATATTTTCTAACTGATTCTGTGAATGTCTATCCTGGCACTACTACAAGCCAAACCCAACGGCTTGCTAAAAAATGCTATTCCATGACCAAGAGTTATTCCAGCAATGGAATATATGGGGCCAAGGGACAATAGGCAGCAGCAACTGTTGTACACCCTATTAACAGAATAAAAGAGAAAGAAAGCATCATGTGATTATGTTAATTGATGCTGATTGAACATTTGACAACATCCAATAAGCTGTCATGATAGAAGCACTCAACAAACTAGGATTAGGAAGGAACTTCTTCAACCTAATAAAGTGCATCTGTGAATAGCCCACAGAGAAGATTGCATCTGATGGTGAAAGGGAGGCCAGAGGCTTTCTCCTTGACCTCAATCCTAAGTACCTAACCCATGAGGATAGAGGTCCCTCTCACCACCGCTAGGTAGCACAGCACTAAAGTTCCTAGCAGGGGCCTTATGCAAGAGAAAGAAACAATAGAATTTTTTATCCAAGAGAATACAAAACTATTAGCAGATGGCACTATCTTTTCTACAGAGAGCCCTAAAGAAACCATGCGCGTGAATGTACACACACACACACACACACACACACACACACACACACACACACACACACACACACACACGTTATTTTAACAATAAAATTATAGTTGCAGGGTAAAGGGGTAATTGCATTTCTATACATATAACTGCATAATCTAAAAGTAGAAATGAATAATTGCAGGTAGAAAATACTCATGATTGAATTTTATCAAAAGGTATTTGATTTGCATTTTGAAAAAGTGTTAAAGGAAAGCTAAGACACTAGGTGTGGTGGCACACAGCAATGGGGAGGCCGAGGCAGGAGAATGAGTCCCAAGTTTGAGGCTAACTTGGACTACACAGGGAGGCTCTATCCCAAGAAGGAAAAGGAATAAAGGAGAAGAAGATAGAGAAAGAGAAGAGAAGTAGGGGGAAGGGAAGGGAAAGAAAGAAATCTTAAGTGCGTATGGAGAGAGGATACTCAGGGGCCAGAAAACTTAAGTTGTAATCCTCACATATAGTTCTATGGATTTTATGTAATTCTTTTCAAAATTATAAATGTGACATCGAAACATAGATGATCTGACTCCAAATTCATGACATGCTGAACTCTAATGGCCGTGTTTTAAAATGATCCATATATCAGAATGGAAATGTCTCCAAAGGCAGACAAATGCAACAAGAGACAAGAATAGTCGGAATAACTTTTCTTACAGGATTGGCTAAAGATGCAGATACGCTGGGAGACTTATTCATTGCAGGTTAGAGTAAAAAGTAACCCAGTCACAGCAGAAAATAATTTGACACATCTTCCAAAGGCTATAAATAGATACTACTGCTATCCAGTAATCATTAATATATCAATGGGGACTTTTGCTTATTTAGCTCAGGAGGTGATTATAAATTCCATTTGAGGCGATTATGAAAACCTAGATGAGTCATCTTGTGCTATCATTCCATGCCACCATCAGAGGAAGGCAAGCACATCTCTGTGGTGAACATGGGTTTTGTTTTGTTTTACTTTGTTTGGTTTTGTTTTGTTTTTTAAAAAGACTGTGATAGATGATGGATGAGTTTGGTCAGAGGCATTCTGTACCTAGGGGTTGGAAGTGTACACAATCTTAGAGGGCAGACAAAGCAAGTCTTGGGATCCATGTAGGGAAAATGAGTCACTGGAGTTCCAGAGAATAAAATCATTGCAGAGTCTGAACTTAGAAGTTCCAGGTAACTATACCTGATTTCTAGTTTCTTTATCTGTCCGTTGTCAGTGATCTATCGCTGCCCCGGCAGGTAGAGGTGTGGAAGAAGACGGAAACCTTTGAGGTTTCATGTTTAAACCTAAGGAAGACCAGCCCTACAGCTGAGAGTCTTTTCACAGCTAGTCCCCACATGTGCTATATCAGCTCCTGCAAACCCAGGTCTTTCACGGTAAACCTGTCTGAATGCGTGCTCCCAGTTTGCAGGGTCACTCTTTACAATGAATGTTTGCCCAGTCATCTCCTCATCTGCAGACGGAGTCACATCTAAAAGCCAGGCACGCACACCGGAAGGTTGGATGTGGCATACTGGTGAGAATAGAGAAGGGTTTGGGCACCTACGGTCCATTTTGGCGAGCTCTATTCCAGACATAGGTCTTCAGACTCGGCCGGGACTTGCACAGCTTTTCTCTGCCCACCTCGGACATCCTCTTTCTGAGTGCCCCGTCTCTTCCTAATAGTCTCCCTCCTCTCTGTTCACTACCTCTCATAAATAGTACTTAATGTATCCTCTGTTAGTCTGGAAATACAGCCATGCACTTCAGATGGCCATGGGGCATGGACAGGAAAAGTGGCTGTATGGGACAATTTTTTATCCCTCTCTTAACTTTCCCTTCCCTTGAACCCAATATTCCTCTGCCATTTGCTTCAGTTCTCAGCACTTGATCCCAGTCTCTTAACCTTGACCTTGAACCTGGCATTCTCTAAGACGGAACACCCGGACAAGGACTGCTCGGCAGCCTGACAGATGTCTCGCCCAGCCCACATGGCATTTCTAGTTTTATTTTTATCTCGCTTTGCTCATTTATTACAAACTCATGTAAATTTGTAAAAGGAAAAGGAAAAAAGCCTGTCAGTACATCGTGTTTATCAGGTTGCTGGTGACCCCATGATCCTCTGTGTTCTGTAACATCAGCCCGCCTCTTTATTTTGTGTTTGTCTTCTTTGTTTTTCTTTCTTACAATTTCCCTGCCTTATTTTCTATAAACACTGCTTTCCCTTTCATCAGGTTTTCCTGCTGTCTTTCAAGGCTCTTTTTGAATTTATGTTATAATCCTACTTCCGTCCCGCTACTAAGGTTAGATTTTCTTTGTTCTATTTTCTCATTCCTTGCTAGGGCATTGTGCGTGACAATTTGAAACCTTTTCGATAGAAACAAATAAAACCCCTCATTTCTTTATACCCATAACTGCTCAAACTGATGACATGCGGTCTGGAAACTCCTGGTGCAAACCAACATCACACTGGAAAAGTAGGGAGCGCTTGGGCCTGGCTTCTAGATCTTGGATCAGGAACCGAAGCTTCCTCAATTCCAGTGGAAACTGACTGTAAGTTAGGGGCACTGGATCCTGTGACCCAAAGCTCTACTCTCCTGAGACCTACCTGTCTCAACTAACCCCAAAGAAGACACCACTCTCGCCAGCACTTGGAGACTGTGATTAAGGAACAGAATACAGAGAAGAGGAGATTAATGTGGGGAGAGCAAGGTATGGTACAATTTTTACTTAAGCAACTGTAGGGACTGGGGTGCTTAAGGTAGTTAGGAATGCTAGCAGGGATGGCTAGAAGATCCTAGAAGAGAGGTAGCCACTTTACAAGCTAGAAAGGAGGGCTCAGAGTTTTGTGACAACATGAGGTCGAGCCTGGGGACCCAAGTAGCTCAGTATTGCTGGAGTATTGCAGCATCTGAGGCAGGTAAGGTGGGAGGGAAGGCCAGTCTGAATACACAGGCCTTCAGCTGCTCTCCCACACATGTATATCCATTTTGTAATGGGGGCATGGTGTTTCAAAATATTCTTTTTGGTGGTATTCTACAGTTTGGATGATGGGAGAATGGGCTAGCTACAAATGATGCGGCCCGAGCAAGAGTCAAAAGATGACTCAATCCTTCCCGCCAAACACGTCTCTAAAATACAATTACCCACAAACTGACGTCAGCATCCTCGCTGCCAAATCGCTTCATTTTGAATGCAAGGTGTGCTTTCAGCTAGGGGTAATTATCTAATTATCTGTTATCCCGTGTGTATCGCTTCATCCCCCCACCCCCTTTCTCCCGCTTTGTTTAGAGTGTAGCTCTTGGCGGGCTTGAGAAAGGCATGAGTCAGTTGCCTGTCAGCACGGCTTTGCCGAAGAGAGCGCATCATGGAAAAGGAATCACACTTGTCTCGGGAGCAGAGTGGTAATTGATTACTAATTACTGAAAGTCATGTCTGAAGTGGAGGAGGCTCCAGCCCATTTTCCAAGGCCCCAGGGTAATTAGCAGACAATCTTGAGGCACTAGTGTCTCAAGGCCCAAGGGGATTGATTTCTGAGGAGGATGAGGCTGTTGCCCATCCCAGTGGAGTCCGTTTGTAGCCTTTGGGTGATAGGCCACTCATTAACAAGCAAGAAAGAGGAGGGGAGGACGGTTAGGACTGATGATCCTCTTTCAACATTGTTATTCAGAAGTGGATACCCCAGAATTAGCCCCATCCTTCCCTAATGGTGTGGAGGTTGGGGGTGGGGCGGTGGAAGCAAAGAAGGCAATCGAAGCTCTTTGCTTTCTTACAACCCTTAAGGGTAATACTACAAAACCGCAAGTCTGATCACGCCATTTCTCTGCAGCCAGACTCCAGTGGCTTCCCTTTATCCAGAAGGTTCTCAATGCAGCTTGGACAGCACTCCTCGTTCTGCTTCATTACTCCCAGTAGAACTAACTGGGGAGTGCTTCTCCCTGAAAGCTCTTCCTCAGGACCTTTCATTCATGAACATCTATCTGCATCAACCACTTGACTGCTCTGTAGCAGGGGGTCTCTGCCAACGGCCCCCCACTCTTTCTCTTAGTCCTGATACACTGCTGCCAGAAAGACCTCCCTGACCTCCCTCACTATGCACTTCCCCTGACTCATTTTTAATGGGCTTTACTTGGTTTCAGAATCAAAGAAAAATACAAAAATCATGAGAAAAAAAAATCTTCATATGCCCACTCTTGGTTTTCTCTTAAAATGTCATCATGCATTAGTCAATTATATGTTTAAATGCCATCAGGTGATAATTAGCAAACCATCATTGATACTTATTTTTACATCATCAGCAATCTACTGTTTAGTCATAATTCTTAGTTGTTGTCAAGGTTCAATAACTGTCACTAAATCCTCTTCGAGAATTAGCTGTGATTGTGGTGTGGTTTGCCCCTAACGGGTCAGATACTAGAACTTGTTCCTCAGTGCAGAGATGCTGAGAATTGTAGGTCTTCAGAAGGTGACTGTTCTGGGTAGTGATTTGATCCCCTGCAGACCCTACCCTCAGTGTTTGGAGTTCTGAGGTCCTGATTGGTTGGTCTGAGCTAAAACAGCAGTGAGTCTGGCTCCTGAGTCTGGCTTTTGATCTCGCCATGGGATAGCTATATCCCTCACACAGACCCTCCATTGTGATGCCATCCACCATGCAGACCTCACTGAAAGCTGATCCGATGCTCATGCCATGTTCCTGAACCACAGAACTCTGAGACAAATGGGCATCATTTTTATCAGCATCGGCTTCTCTTGCTAATATTTTGGGACAGCTACAGAAAACAGAGGCACCTTATTACATGTAGGTGTCAAGCCTCTTTTTTTTTTCTTTTTTTGCCTTTTTCTTTGTTGAGTTGGACAGTTTTGAGGATAGTTGCTCAGATCGCTTTGTCAGAATTTGCCTTATGAGTTTTTCCCCCATAATCTATGATAAAGGCTTTGTCAGAAATCACATATGTAAAGCACTGTTTCCACTATACCATATTATCTAACTTCTTCTCTGTTACTGATAGAATGTCATGATAGAGGCAACTTATAGAAGAAAGAGATAAATTTATTTTGGTTACATGCTGTCCAGGGCAAAAAGCTGAGAGTGAATAGCGTGAAACAGAAGGAAAAAGCCGGAAATGACAGGAAGTTTTAAATTCTTAAAGCCCAAGTCCAGGGGTAATGTGAGTCCCCTGACAAGGTTGCAAGTTCTAAGCCTCTCCAGACAGTGCTTCCAACAGAGGATCAGGCGATCAAATACACAAGCCTATAGGGAACATTTCTCCTTCAAAATGCCACACGCACTAAAGATACATTCTGCCATTAAAGAGGGAATCTGACCCGGAGAACCGAGCTACAAATTACGTCAGCACATGCAACCGAAAGAGAAGGTAAAATAGTTGACGTCATGAGTGAAAATGAAGCAAATATTAAAATCCTAGCTCCGGGGAAATCATCCCTTAAAATTGAAAGACAAGGAATTAAAGATGCATCCCAAGGGGCGAGACTTCACCAGAAGCTTTGCCCTGTGGGAAAGAGTGGAAAGACGTTCATCATCCCCAGAAAGAGGAAGATGAGCTTGAAGCAACCCAGACTCTATGTAAAGAAAGGACTAGCCCAATCTATGGAGGGAAAATGTATTTTTATACCGTTCATTTACTTAAAATAACTTTCTAAAAGTAGCAACCACAACATATCAGATACGTAAGTGGAATGGACAGAGGGAGAACCTTTACGGACAATAAGGAAGAGCTGACATACTGTTGCGTTACAATAAACCATCTCCTATAAAGACTTCTGCTTGCCGTGAGGAGTCAGCCATTGCTGCCCACGTTTCATCAGTAAACAAAACAGCTAAAGTGCATGTTCAAGCTGTTTGGAGGCCATAATTGTTTTCTATCTACCAGTTTATATTTGTTTTTGTGTGTGGACAAATGTGTACCAACACAAGTGTGTTCAGGTCAAAGAATGGCTTTGAAGAACTGGTTCCTGGTGGATCAAATTCAGGCTTTCAGGCCTGCTGCTGACAAGTGTGTTGTCCCACTGACTTGTTTCTCCAATCTTCACGATTACTTTCTTAAGAAACTCTAACTGAAGTATTGTAAAACCAGAGAACGCAGGAAAAAAGTATAGAGACAAAAATAAACAAAGAACGTGGTAGCTTTGATCTAAATATTAACGATTACCCTAAATGTGAATGGTCTAAGTCACAAAGTAAAATACACTGTCAACATTTGCAAACTAATCAACATCCAACTGTATGTTGCCTAGCATAATCATTTTAAATTGATAATTCCTAATTTAGGACAATTTAATTAACAATTTTTAACTTTGTGAAGTGCTTATTAGTGTTTGATGTGTTCTTTTTTAAAACTAGTTTTGACTTAAAAATATTTTTATACAGTATGTTTATAATGTTTTTCACCCAATCCCCACCCATCCTTTCTACCTCCTCTGTGCCCAGCCACCCTCTTTTCTATCTCTCCCCATTAAAAAACATAAAACTAAAAACTAAATAAACAAAGACTAACAAAACAAACAATGCACAAAATGGAAGTGTGTGTGTGTGTGTGTGTGTGTGTGTGAGAGAGAGAGAGAGAGAGAGAGAGAAGAGAGAGAGAGAGAGAGAGAGAGAGAGAGAGAGAGAGAGAGAGAGCACAGGCCTTGCCCTAGAGTGTAGCTGCTATATTCAGTGATAATGCACTGGAGAAAACTGAGATTCCCTTTCCCAGCAGGTATCAATTATAAACAGCTGATTAGTTAAGGGTGGACCTTGTGCTACCCCCCCTTTCTCAGCGTTGGGATTCTGTCTTCTTTAAACCCATGCAGGTCATGTGCTGTTTTCTGTCTGTTTCATGCATCTGGCTTAAATTCAATTTTAATAAAAGGTTTGGCTGCTCTCATACATGACATTGGTGCCACTATTGTACAGAAAGTCAAAGCTGTTTTTGACATAGGATAGATGGTTTATCGTGACACAGACCACCACTCATGGAGCTACATGTTCATGATGTCTCACACAGCCTGAAAGAAAGAAGACTAAAAGGAGATAGCACGTGGGTAGCCACACTGATTTCGGGGTGGGAAATGAGGAGGGATCATTGTCTGGGAGAAAGAGGGCCTTACAAAGGATAATGGGGGTTAACTCTTCTCCACAGACAACAGCTTTAAATTCGGTTGCACAAAATTGATGATGTCAAAACGTGAGAGGCTAACATTGTTAGAATTTTAAGAAGAAATAGGCAAACCACTGAGATAACATCAACCCTTGGCTACTTCCGTGTTCTTAGTTACCTATGGTCAACTGTGATTCAAAACTCTTTGATGTGGGGCTTGAGAGACGGCTCAGCAGATATAAGCAGGCCTTGCTGTCACAGAATGCCTGAGTTCACTTGTGTGTGTTAAAAGCATAGTTCAATACTAAACTAAAATTCTAATTCTAATACTAGTGCTTCAATAGTAAACTAAAATTGGTGGCTATCCTTTTGAGAAGGCATTGGACCCCAATAAGTCACACTAAACATATAGTTGAGTAATTCGTGATGACATTCTTGTTGTCTATTTTTTTTAAAGTCATTGGAACATAGGAAGCCACACTAAATGTCGTAATTGATAAATGCATAGTAATAGTCCTATCACCAAGCTAAAGGTAAACTCTTTGTCTGACAGTCTGGTAAGTCAGAAGGGGAGAAGTAAGAGCCAGATGTCACAAACAAGCTGACTCCATTGTGACAATGGTCACAATCTTTTAAGGCTTTTTAAAATTTAAAACAATTTTGTACAATATATTTTAATCATATTCCCTTCCCTACATGATTTTAAGTTTTTTACCTTTCTCTTTATAAAAAAAAAATAAATAAATCAAAACAAACTAAAAGAGAAAAAGAAAAAGAAGAAAAAAATCCAATGAAAAAAATGTCAAAGGCAAGAAAAGGTGCACACATTTATACACACACACACACACACACACACACACACACACACACACACACAGCACACACACCATGGAGGAGTCCATTTTATATGGGTCAACTTCCAACTACTCCAGTACATGGATCCTGCCCTACAGTGTGGTTGATATACGTAAGTATGACAGTCAGTGTAAGAAAATTGGCTTCCCTTACCCAGCAGGTATCAGCTTCTTGGTCACTGATGGACTCTATCCACTTCTCAGTGCTGCCATTTTGTCAGCTTTGAACCTGTGTGGGTCTTGTGTGTGCTGTCGGGGCCTCTGAGAATGTTTCTGTATATCAGCCCTGTTGTGTCTCCTAAATAATCTATATGTGACAAAGAACCTGGACTGCTTCTGGTTAACCAGTCATTTACTTTCCTATTATTCTGTCTCCGTGTCACTTCCTTTCAGTGAATGTGACTTCAAATGACCAGTCTGCTATTTGTCTGGGTTTTTATTTCTGTTTTCTTTCTGACCTCCATAAATTCAGCTTTTATACCCAACTTGTTGTACACTCATCTTATCTTAGGTGAACAAAGAGCTACCTGATTCGATGACCATGGCAAAGTCAACAAAGATCTTGACATTTTGTTGTAAAGGTTTTTTTTTTTTGGTTTTTGTTTCTTTGTTTTTTTTTTTTTTTTTTAAGGAAGACTCAGAGTCCTACATTAGCATTCTATAGTTTTTCCTCCTGGTATATACCTTATATTTTGGCTTTGGCAAGTTCCGATGCATTCAGATAAGTTTGTTTCTAATCACCATTTTTTTTTTTTGCATTTCCCATGCTGTTAAAAATCACCTATCTTAGTCCCATGTTTCAGAGACCATCGTTTTATCAAATTCTACACATAATGCTATAATATATGTGATACCAAAGTAAAATACCTCTCCACCACCCTCTTGGATTCCAAACATGTCCTCATTAGGCAATTCAAAATTCTTTAGCTGTGACTTTTGTTACTGTACTCTGCAACGTAAAAACAATAACATAATTTTAAAAGTCGATGTTGTTTCTACCCTGTTGTATATACAATTTCAGTCCTTATCTAATTTTATGCTGAAAAGAAGTTTTTATAAATATTAGAAAATTTTGTACATGTCTTGTTCATATCCATCCCTCTTCCAACTCGCCCCAAACCCTCCTCTTCCCTACCCAACCAGCTTCGTATTGTTACCAAAAAAAAAAAAAAAAAAATCTATCAAGACCAGTTTGTGCTGGATGAGTGAGCATGGGTGTGTGGCCTTCTACTGGAGCATGGTTGACTTACTAGGAGCTACAGCCTTAAAACTGACCTCTTCCAACAGCTAAAAATTGCCGAAAAGCAACTCAGCTATGGGAGGAGCTTTATACACAACTCCTCTCTCTATCCTGGGATTGTGTCTGGCTTCAGCTTGTGTAGATCTTGTTAATGTTGTTATAATTGCAGTGAGTTCATATATGCAGCTGCCCTGTCATGCTCAGAAGGACCTCTGACTCTTCTGCTCACCCATCTTCTTCTGCAATAATCCTTGAGCCTTGGGAGAAAAGGGTGGATTATATATGTTCCATTTAGAGTTAGGCATTCTGCAGTGTCTTATTCTCTGTACCTTGACCAGTTGGGGATGCCTGTATTCATCATCAGAATAGGGTTGAAAGACTCATTAATTTATGGGTATAAGGATAAGTTCTTAGAAGTAGTTTTAATACTTTTAACAGAATAGTAGTAGGTTCTTCCCTAAGGCCTGTGATTTGTCTATCCATAGATTATTTGGCTAATTAATAGTGGCAGGGAAATGTTTCGTCTCATGGAGCAGCATGAGGAGAAAGGAGTTTTTATTTCATCTTACCGTTTATTCCCTCATCCAAGGAAGTTAATGCGAGAACTCAAGCAGGAAGACGTAAATAGTAACTGAAGCAGAGGTCATGGAAGAGTGCTGCTTACTAGATTGCTCTGCAAGACTTTCTCAGACTGCTTTCTTATACACTCCAAGTCCACCTGCCCTGGGATGGCATCACCCACAAAGGCCTGGACCAGATCAGGTCAATCACTAATTTACAAAATGTACCGGGATTGCTCATAGGTCCATCTGGTAAGACCATTTTCTCGTTTAAGTCTCCTCTTCCCAAATGACTGTAGCTTATGCCACACAAGTCCTTTGCCAAATATAGCTCTTTAAGGTTTCCCATTCTCTACACTGCATCTTTACCCAAGAGATAGTTGGTGTCCTGTGCTATATAGAAGCTGTCCGTTTCATGGGGTCTAATATATTCATGGTTAGTCTTAAATGAGAGCCTGTGTTTTCAGGGTCCTGTTCAGAAAGTTCTTTCCTGAGCCCCTGAATTCAAATGTATTTCCTACTTTCTTCTCCTACAGATTCAGGATATTAGGTCTTTTATGTTGAGGTCCTTGATCCATTTGGAGTTGAGTTTTATGTAGGGTGAGGGACAAGGTCCTGCTTTTATTCTTTTATGTGGAGCTACCATGTTTGGCCAGTTTTCATTTCAACAGTGTCCACATACTGAAAATTGTACCACTTCCCTTTTAATGTCTGTCTGCTCTTGTGTTTATCTGACTGAGCGAGAATGCCACACTTCCACATTAGAATTTTCAAAACCACGTAAGCATGGGGGCTAAAAGTAGACAACTTTAACTTATTTTTGAAGTTCTGGGTAAATATTTAGTCTTTTACCATTAAACACGGTGTCATCTGAAGAGTTTCTGTTTGGGTTTTTTAAATATACTCTTTCTAGTTAAGAAGTTCCCCTGTTCCTACTTCGAGGAGAATTTTTGATATACATAGATGTTGAGTCTTGTCAAATGAATTATCCAGATCAATTGATAGAATCAGATAGCTCCTTTTTAGATTTTATAAGCCTGTTTTATGTGGGTTTTCCATAATTAAAGTTAAATGCCACTGGCTATGATGTATTAGTGTAGTGATATATTCATAGACTTGACTCCTTATTTTGATGGAGGGTTTGCAGGTTTGTATATCTATCTGGAATGTTGTTTAAAATCTTCCCCACTTCCTCACACCTCCTTCTTTTTCTCTACCCTTCCACCATGTCTCTCTGAGGGTTTTGATATCACAATAGGTATCGCTGCCACTGGAGATTCCTATTCTGTATTCTAGATGAGAGTGTATAGATAATATTGACAGGATATCTTCTTTAAGCATCTTATCTCAAAATGTTTGGCTATGAATGAGCTTCCACTGCGTGGTCAACTAGAAATTCCTTTATAGACGACTATAATGGTATTTGGATCGCCTTGCATTTATGCTAGCAGCCTGTTATTTTTAGGAAAAAGTCTCTTTTGCTTAAGTTGTTGAATTTATGCATGTACAATTCATGACATATTTAATATCCTTTCATTTAATTTTTTGATACAGCCATGACTAGCCTAAAGTCAAATATATCCACTCTCCACTGCCACCCCAGTACTCCTGTGCCACCACACGACTTTTCATGTCTGTGGATTTGGTACTGATATCCTATGCATCTTCCCAGTGTGTCTTCTCTATCAATGGTGCTAAACGTTTCTGTAGATTTTGTTTTTAAAAACCAGATATTAAATTAGTTTATTGAATACACTTTCTCTACCCTGTCCCTCTGTTTTTGCTTACGTGCATATTCTCTAGCTGGTTGAAGCTGATATAGCAAGCACCCATAGACTAAGTGACCTATAACAGAATTTATTCCTTCTGGATGCTGCACTCTGGAGGTCGGGTGCCAGCCTGGGTGCATCCTGATGAGAGCCTTGGGAAGCTTGCCAATGAGTGCTTCCATGATGGAGAAGGGAGAAGCACACCTACAGCCTTTACAAGGCTGCTAATCCCATCCCCAACTTTCTAGCCTCATGACCTCAGCTAATCCTCATTACCTCAGAACATCACTTTGGGAGGTAGGGCTGAAGTGAGTCTTAAAAGACGCACTCACCCACCTGTAGCAAGATGTCTCTTTCCTTCACTCTCCATTCTGTATTCACTACTCCCTTCCCTCTGTGGGCTCCGGGTTTATTCACTTTCACTTTTTCTAATCCCTTAAAATGAAAGCCTGGAGCATTCACTCTATGCCTTTCCCTTATTCCCTACTTTATGCTAAATTATTCCCTCTAATTGCTGTTTTACGATCTCCATCTGATATCAGTATGTGGTATTTTAATTTCACTTATGTCAAAATGTTTTATAATCTAACATTTTTGTAAGTGAAATGTAAATTGAGAAAAAAAACACTTCAACTGGGGTTATGAGAAGAATCAAGCAAATGAATAAACAAATGTATTAAATAGATCCCACGAAAGGCATCCCATGAACCTTCCTTAAAGAAACTCAGAGCTCAGCATAGAAAGGGTTTGACATAAATAATTGCCACACAAGGCACACAAGAAAATTATGATTGAAAGTTAGTTAGACTACTCTGTCTTCGTGCCCAAGAAAGGCTAGTTCTGGAGGTCGTCCTGTCAGGTTTGCAAGGCTGGCTGGCGACTTGCAGCTACAGATAGAACAGCAGCCAAAGTGTTTGGCATTTCAAAACCTTGGACCTCAGGCGTCAGATTTTATCACTGAGACAAGGCAGCAGAAAAAGAAAAGTGTGGATATCGAAGATGAACGAATATTTTTCTGTCAAGTACAAGGTGAGGAAGAAGTACGACCAAGGTGGCAGGCTGATCTGTAATGATGTGGCTATAATGTGTGACTGCCTGGAGAAGAAATGCCTGAGAAGCTTCTACCAGTGTCCCAAGTTCTCTCTCTCTCTCTCTCTCTCTCTCTCTCTCTCTCTCTCTCTCTCTCTCTCTCTCTCTCTCTTTGTGAGTGTGTGTGTAAGTATGTACTTGTTTGTTTTGAGACAGGGTCTTATTCTTTAGCTCAGGCTGGCCTTGAACTTATGGGAATCCTCCTGCGTCAGCTTCCTAAGTTGTACTAATTTAGGTATATTACAACATACCTGGCTTCTGTTTCTTATACATACATACATACATAAATACATACATACATACATACATACATGTATGTATGTATGGCCATATATAATGTATTGTATAATATATGTATACTTTTAAGTGAAACTTCCTTCTCTTAGATGTTAGTGTTTAGGTAAAATATCCTCTCAAGCTACAGCTGGAGGTAGAATGGACAATAACTTTGTAGACCCTCTCAGGTTCCTCAGCTCAGGACCAAAGGCTGGGTGAATGATCAGTCTCCCTCACTAGCAGCACTCTCAACTCTGCCTTGAAATCACCTTTCTCCCTTCTCAGGGGGGTCTCATTGAGAACATCATAATTTTAAGATTTGCAGAGCTCTGTGTCTGAACGTTGTTACCCAGAACATGAACTGAATGTATGTTTTTCTTAGAATGTCATATATCACTAAGAAAAGCAAACTTGTGCCTTTGTACTGTATATCTTTTTTTAGGTAACTTAATATTTATTTATTTATTTACTTATTTATTTATTAAGTTTTTTCCATCTTTATTAAATTGGGTATTGCTTATTTACATTTCAAATGTTATTCCCTTTCCCAGTTTCCAGGCCAACATCCCCCTAGTCCCTCCCCCTCCCTTCTATATGGGTGTTCCCCTCCCCATTCTCCCCCATTACTGCCTTCCCCCCCCAACAATCCCATTCACTGGGGGTTCAGCCTTGGCAGGACCAAGGGCTTCCCCTTCCACTGGTGCCTCTACTAGGCTATTCATTGCTACCTATGAATTTGGAGCCTAGGGTCAGTCCATGTATAGTCTTTGGGTAGTGGCTTAGTCCCTGGAAGCTCTGGTTGGTTGGCATTGTTGTTCATATGGGGTCTCAAGCCCCTTCAAGCTCTTCCAGTCCTTCCTCTGATTCCTTCAACAGGGGTCCCCTTCTCAGTTCAGTGGTTTGCTGCTGGCATTCGCCTATGTATTTGCCATATTCTGGCTGTGTCTCTCAGGAGAGATCTACATCCGGCTCCTGTCAGCCTACACTTCTTTGCTTCATCCATCTTATCTAGTTTGGTGGCTGTATATGTATGGACCACATGTGAGGCAGGCTCTGAATGGGCATTCCTTCAGTCTCTGTTCTAAATTTTGCCTCTCTATCCCTCCTAAGGGTATTCTTGTTCCACTTTTAAAGAAGGAGTGAAACATCCACATTTTGGTCATCCTTCTTGAGTTTCATGTGGTCTGTGAATCTTGGGTATATCAAGCATTTGGGCTAATAGCCACTTATCAATGAGTGCATACCATGTGATTGGGTTACCTCATTCAGAAGGCTTCTCCTTCCAGGTAGACACGTTTCTTTTTCACACACACTTGACTAACCTCTTGCTCTAAAACATACTTCCTAAAGTAGATTGACAGTCTCCCAGTCACAGTTTTGACAGCATTTGGTTTGCCCTAATGAGGAAGAGTCATTACATTTCATATCCCTTTCCTCATAAAGGGGAAACAAGCTATTTCTTGTATACTTACAATGGGTCCATGAGCAAATATGTGGATTTTGCACACCAGTTTCCCAGCTCTGTGCAGGCACCAGATGAGTATCTGCATTGAGCACAGTGCAGCAGACATTAAGGACCAAAAGTTAGTAGAGATCTCATGACTCAATGGCTCAGTTCTACAAGACTGTCTCCCTACTTCAGATACCAATCATGGGAATGGTCCCTATGTCACTCAAACATTTTTAATACTTAGCTGCGTGTTTGTGCTTTCTTCACGTTCCAAAATTTACTGTAAGTTCTCACAGAACCTGCCTTAGTGTTACTGTTTATTATAAGTGCACACTCAGGAGCAACCAGAGGGCAGAAGAGCAGCACAGCTCAAGGCATATGAAGGGAGCATGAAAGGGTGCAGGACTCCCATGCTGCCTTGCACTCCACTTCCGGTTCAGTTCTGTGTTCAAGGATGGAAGCTAATCTACCATGTAATTTAGGGTTTGTGTGGTGTGTCCAATTCTGGAGATATGATTGATTAGCCCACTGGCCACGAATGGTTGAACTCAATCTTGGGTGCCTTTCCTTTCCATGGGATGGTGCTAAAAGTCACCATTGTTAAAATAGTCCCTTAACAATCCAGAGTGACATAATGTCTTCCAGCTACCAGCCACATCATTCATTAATATTCAAAGGGACGGTCTATCAATCTAGAGACTCCAAGGGTCCTAGTCATGTGTGTGTTAGGAAGTATGGACTAAGACTAAATGGAACAGAAGATTCTCCGGCTGCCAGCCCCTTAGGATGTTAGTGATTGAAGTTTTGCCTCAGGAGCTGGGCACAAATGTCACTTGGCTGGGATAATTGTCTTCTACATTGCATGAAGGTGTGTCCCTTGTATTTTAATTGTTAATTGTACTGGCAGAGAGATAGGTTCTAGCAGGATTTTGGTGTTGTGATTTCCATGGCCCATCACCAGTTTTCTATGTGTAAATGTTTGTCCTTCCTTACCTGCCATAAGATTATCTTATTAAAGAGCAAGCCTCAATGCCTGAAGGCAACCCTAAGAGATGGATCCGGAGTCATCCTGCTGCTGATTGGCTCAGACTGGAATGTGGCTTTTGTATGATAAAGAGCTGATGGGTCTGACTTGCAGCAAGAATACTGAGGTGGGACTTCCAGGCAGGAGGAGATGCAGACAGACATTGAAGGAGGCAGAAGAGAGAGTGATAGAACTAAAAGCAAGCATTGAGAATCACATGGAGAGACAGTATGTCTAGAAAAGTCAGGATAAGTTTAGATAGCTAGCTGACTGGTCCAGCAAAAGGCCCATAGCTTTAAACTATATAGATACCTCCATGTCTTAATTAAACCTCAAGTGGGATCCATGAATGTCCTGCCATAGCACTTTCTGTTCAAGACTGCCTATCTCAAATGTTCTGGTGACTTTGCTTATGGGGCACACATTAGATGTATATATGCTAATTACCCTGTTAAAAGTAGCCTCTTTGCATCCATGTGGACAAGTCCATCCATTCTTTTAAAGGTTGCTATGTCTCCCTGTTTTGTTTTGTTATTGATCTTCCCCAAGAAGAAGATAATTTCTACATGAGAGTTGTCACAGTGTACTGTAACTAACCCTGTGGCCCCTCTGCATAGAAGAAGGATGGCCTAAGTGAAGAGCTCAGTGCAGATATGTGGTTTAACACAGTGCAAGAGTAATTTAGGATTAATAGAGACATTGAAGTTGTTTCTGAATTATGTTTTCCCCAAAACAACATATAGTTGTGTCAGCATGTTAACAATAAGATATCTAAACCCTGGTCACTGTCACAAAGACACAAATTGGTAACCAATAAAGTCACACTGATTAGGAATATGGATGTTTTTGATATTCCCATCTGCTGGGCTGAAATACTTTGCTCTTACCCATGAAGAAAGCTAGGATTCAGGTGTGAAGAAAAAGTCTGGATTTGCTAAACTAAAGATAAGGAAAAATCTAAAATTTATAAAACCATTCCCCACAGGAAATATACTGAGTTACTTTTATTGACATTTTCATGATAGAATTCTGAGCTTATTGAAATGTGGGCATGACCTCAAAACAACAACAAACAAACAAACAATAACAACAACAACAAAACCCCACATGCACTTATAAGATATCACTATTGCTAATTTACACCTGAGAAAGTTGACACAAATTATTTCAATTCTGTGGTCACAGTTCCTGGGATAGTCCACGAAGACATGAGTAGAATATGACAAGCACTGTGACACCAAGCACAAAGTCTTTCTTAAAAAGGATGTTGACTTCAAAAGACCTAGAGAAAATTCATTAAAATGAGATTCTGTGCTTTCTATGCAAGTGAAAAACAATTTGGAGAAACCCATCACCCAAGTACTAGGTCTTTGTGATGGCCATGGAGCATGGTTCTACATTTCCCATCATGAAACCTAGGGCAGCATCAAGTGGGACATGCATATGTCTCTCCCACTTGCCCAAAATAGATCCACTTCGTTCACTGCTAACCCAGAAGCTATCCCACACTATGGAAGAGATGATGATTCGAGCAGATCAATCCAAGGCAGGAGTTCCGAGCTGGAACTGAAGCAAAGACCATAGGGAAATAGTGTTTACTTGTTGGTTTCCCTTGGCTTCCTCAGCTACCTTCCTTACACAGTCCAGGCCATCCTGCCCATGGATGGCACCACTCACTATGGAGTAGGCACTCAATCATTGAGAAAATGTCCACAGACGTGTCCACAGGTCAATTTGCTGAAAGCAAGTCCTCCATTGAGGCTCCATCTTCCCAGGTATGCTAGGTTTGAGTCAAGTTGGCAAAAACTAAGTACGAAAGGGGCTGAAGACACTTCACCAAAACTGGAGAACATTCTGGAAGAAGAGAGTCATAGTAAAGTTGGACTTGAGCAGTGTATTTCAGAGGACAAGCCCAGTGCAGGGGAAGTGACATATGAGTGTCATGAGATGTAAGCTGGAAGGAAGGTCCTCTAAGATAATTCACTCAGCAGATAAAGGAAAACAATCAAAATCCATAGACAATCACCTCTTACAGTTAGAATTTTACAAACAATCCCACCCCACCCTATTCTTCCGTCTGAACTCCTGGCTATGTCGAGCACCAAAACAAATCATTTGATACCATTTTATATTCAGTAAAATATTTTTCCTTTTATGCCCGATGTGAACAACTCAATTATATCCGAATTCCCATGATTATGGTTATTTTTAAATAATCTATGCTGACTCACTTTGAGTTTGGTTCCCCTGGGTCAAAACAGACACAGGGCATGTAAATGTGCCAGTGTTCTTTTATGGTCCCAGGTATTGAAGGAGAAGGCTTGGTGTCAGATTTCTGCCTTTCTGTAGAAACCTAGTACTGTGGAGTCAGATGAAGCTCTGCCTTCTGGGATACCATCCATTAGCATCTACAATAGTCCACCATAAAAGGCCAGCTAATAGATTCAGCAAGGACACATAGGAAGGGTATGACCGTAACGCCTAGTGTTAATTTAATCTTATGAGGTTTAAATGTCAGAAAGAGTAACTGGTGCACTGAGGACTTTTGTCCTGGGGCCTCCCAGAAGGCAAGGCCTTTGCAGAGGAGACAGTAAGTGAAATGCAACCCATGATAGAGAAAGCACCAGGAGGGTTGAACATCCCCTAGGAGAGAGGAGGTATCCAAGACATGCTAGCCAAACATCTACACCAAGTCTACATAGATTTCACAGGACTGCACACCATATGCTTATGGATAAGATACCAAACTGTGACTGCTCTTCATGTTGGAATACAGAGCCAGACGCTATGTCAGCTATGATGTGTGTTAAAGGGATTCAGTAGGATTCAGAAATACAGACTAACTAGGAAGACAATGGACTTCATATAGGGATACTTAGTGGAATGTGAGAAAACTCATATGAAAGAGGGTAGATATTGTTACATAAAAATGTTAACTAGTATAGAAGAAATTAAGACGGGATCTACTGAAGCTTATGGTGGGCTCCCATAGGCTAATAGAATATAGATTTTTGGAAAGCAGTGGTCTGCACTAGATTGCGAGCTACTGAATAGTGTGTTAGAAACATGTGTTGAGGACTACATAACAATAAAGATGGTCTGATTGGGGCTGCAGATCCCAGATTCTCTTATGTTATTGATCTACATAAACATCAGAAGGCTGCCTGCTTAGTGCCACAGAGCTTAAGTCACAACACTGCCCTTTCTGTTGAGATCTGAGTAATCGCCCCTCAAAAAGCTGCTGGACTTCGCCGCTTGTGTTTTCAGTGTGTGATAGTTTTGTAAATTCTTCAGTGACTCATTCATTTGTTCACTTGCATTTTTTTTTCTTAAAGCACAAAAGATTGAATTATTCCAAAGGACTCTTTACACTTGGGGACCATGCTCTGTTAAGTGGCTGATACCCCAGAGGGCTGAGCAAATGTTCCCCACCCAGAGTTGGTATAAACAAATTGAAAGCAGCAGTCTCTCAAGTATTTCCTTTGCAGATATCTTGAAGGCTCCCCATGTCTTAATCCTGATCCTAAACACTTGCATCCTAAATTGAGATAAAGTCATGTCTGTAACCACATTATCTGCTCCGCTCTTCCTCATACTCATCCTCAATGCCAAGGGGCAATTCTTCCTGGAAAAATCCATTTTTTTTGTGATAGCATGCAATGTGTTTTTAATTAATAAAGTTGCTTTCTGCTGGCAGAGTGGAAGTGTCTTATCGTCACATACAAGGGGAATTTGTGCATGGTCCTGTCTATGCATGCTGAGCCCCAGAGCCAAAGAAAAGAATCTCCTGTCATTAACTGCTCTTCTTAACTAGCCTACTTATTAAGAAGCAAGCCGTCAGTCATGCTGGATAAGCATATCAGATGTAATGGACGCCAGAGGCTGATGAAGTACTCTGGCGAGAGCAATGACCAGTTTTGTTATAATAAGTTGTGGTCTGTTTCCAGTGTGGAAGGAGAAAAAGTCATTTACGATTGCTCAACCTCCTTGGGTAAAATATTCCTGTCATCTGAATCCAGAGGTAGGAAAGAGGATTTATTTATTTGTTTGTTTTGCTTCATTTTTTAAAGTGGAAATAGGGTTTTGCCATTGAGGGGCAGTGGAAGCACAGCTGGCTTTGGAGACAAGCCTGGCGTCGCTGCAGAGTGCACAGTTGTCCGTTCTCTTTGCTGGTTACCTCCCTTCCCCTTGACTGTGTTCCCGCCTTTCGACGGACGATTAATGCCCCGCGTTGTGATGAGCACATGAGATAAAGTGTGGAAAGCTGTGGGTTCACAGATAAAGACATCATCTTTCTTTCTTGAAATAATCTTTTTTTTTTAATCCGGAAAGATTCCACTAGTGAAATAGCTGAGGGGAAAATAATGATCGTGATTGTTTGATAAAGGAAAACTATCAAGTCCTTCCTTTCCCCATGCCTGAATTTCAGGTTTTAGGTTTAAGGCTGATCCACATGGCTTCCTTGGGATTTCATCCCTGAAGGAAACCAAAATGAAATGTAGGCATGAAAATGCAGCGAACTTTCTGATAATGAGGTAAGGAAGGTATTTATAGTTTGGGAAAGCATTTCCTGGAAACATTTTTAACTGAAGCACCAATGAAAATGATGAGTTCAACCGTTAACTGCCCTGCAAGGAAGAGAGGCCCCTGCAGCTCACACCCCTCCCTGTATTACTAAGCAAGATCTTTCATTAGCACGAAAGTTATAGTAACATTCCAGGTGAGGCTAATGCAACCACAGTGACTAAACAAAGTAAACTCAGAGTAAAGAGCAGTCGGGGGAGGAGAAATTAAACTAATTGCTTTTAATCACAAAAAATACAGCCCAGGTTGAGTCATCAGTAAAACGGTATTTTCATAAGCATTGAGTACCCTTCAAATGTTTGAAGGGTTGGCCTGATAATGTTTTAAAATTACAAGCTAAGGGACTAAGAATGAAAAGTCAGACTTGCCTTGGGGTCGGGGGAGAGGGGTGATGTGCTTTGGGTCCAAATAAAATGCTGCAGCAGAAGACAGATTTTTGAAAATGAGGATCTGTTCCGGTTGCAGTATCTACAGATCAAGGTACCTATGAAGACAGTGGGGACACAATCGATGAAGGAAAATGAGAACAGTGCTAATGGGCCAGCATATCTTGTTCTTTCGTTTGCTTGGCATAGCCAAGTAAGGAATGATTTCCATGTAATGTGCACCATATCTTCTAGGGGACTTGCTTGACCACTTATGTACTGTGATATCTTTCATGTTCTGCAACCTTTTCTCCAAAGATTCTCCAGTCCGTCCCACAGATTCTCTCTCTTTCCAGTTAACCCCTTCCTGGCCTTTGCCTTGCAATAACAAGCTTCTTGAGGGTTAGATCAAAGATGTGTTAATTTCTGATATCCCCAATATTTCTGGGCTGAATAGAACTTAGTATTATATTATGAACTTACTATTAATAGAACTTACTATTCAACACAGACCAGATAAAGTGAACTGAATCATGGAAGGCGAATCTCTTGAGATGCTATACTGGATGTATCCTAGTGGGTATAGAAGAGAAAGTGGTGATGTTGGACATTCGTTATAGGCAAATTTGACATTCTTACAGGATGTTACGATTTTGAGCTGGGGATGGTAGTATATGCCTCTATCCCAGAACTTTGGAGTCAAGAGGCAGCTAAGTACATTGCAATGTAGATTGGTCTACATTGCAAGTTCCAAGCAAACTTGATGGCTAATCCTAATGCCACAAAGCAAAGCAACGACCCTTCATAACAAAGTGACAATGAATAAGAGAAATGCGCGGATTTTGATTGATCTCCTCCATCTCCATTAAGTGAGGTCTGTGTGGACAGTGACATTTCTTTTTTGTTCCCTGCTGTGACTCTGGCATGGGAACAGCATTTCTAAGCAATATGCCCAACACTGGCAGACCCATAGGAGCAGGTCTGGGACTAATCTATAACTGACTTTCTTTCAGTGTTTAGGGACAATTGGTGTCTCACCAGGATAATAGAAATTTCGTGATCCAAAATTGACAGGAAAAGTAATGCATGGCATGAGTGTCTGGAAATGATGAACCAGCAGATCCACATTCCAGATGAATTCAGTAGACCCAAGCGCACAGCCATTGTTAATGCTAGGATCTCTCCAACATCCTGCTGAAGAGAAGGGAGGCTGAGATACACAGGCCGTGTAGTATGTGCAACATTCTGTAAACCGGAGTGGAAAGTGCACAACAGGCAAATTTCAGGAATTATCAATTCATTCATGTTTCACTCTTCCGTATAGGTCAGATTAAACAGGATATGTCCAGTAGAAGAACTTCTCTAGCTACTCTCCGTTCATGCTCACGTAGATTCATAATTTAAGTTAGTCTTCCTGAGTGCACACTGTAAGATGCTTCTCCATTTCAGAGAGGCTAAAGGAGAGATAGGCCCTCATCTTGGGACACGCCATAGCAACATCTAGCCAAAGTTTAAAGCTGGCCACACTAAGGCTGTGAGGCTAATGATGATTGGAAAAATCACACTGAGAGACACAGAGATGGGAAGAAAGGAGAATGAGACACACACACACACACACACACACACAGAGAGAGAGAGAGAGAGAGAGAGAGACAGACAGACAGACAGACAGACAGAGAAACAGAGTGAGAGACAGAGAGAGGCAGAGAGACAGAGAGAGGTAGAGAGAGACAGAGAGAGGCAGAGAGACAGAGAGAGGCAGAATGAAACCTGGGAGCTCAACCTTTCAGTCCAGACCCAAACATCAGACACTGGAGTGAAGAAACCTTAAATCCCACATCTAATACAAAAGCCCCAAACCCTACATGAAGACTTTCGGCTAAGTCTATGTAGCTTCAGAGTCTAAAGGAAGCCATTAGCGTCAGGCTTTGAGTGGCTCCATCTAGACTTCATGACACCTATTCTAGGTAGCCAGAGTGGGTGAAGGAAATGGAATGCAAGGTACCAGAGCCAGCAGCTGAGTGGAGAGGTGGCAGGTCTCTTTCAATAAGGACCGAAGGCAGTGGGACTGTTCAATAGATGGGTCAGCAGTATGGTCACAAAATGCAGAAAAGAGCAAGTGTCAGAGCAACCCAGGATGAACTGAGACTAGTTAGAGTGATAATTGATGTATTTTAGCTAGGTGTATCATAAGATGAGCATAAGGAGACCAGTAGAGTTCAGTGTTAGCCTAAGCTACAGAGGGTCCGGAAAGTCACAACTCCACTGGATTCTCTTTCTCCTGCAACCCAGAGAAGCGACCAATCAGAGTTCAGTGCACATAGATGACAGGAATACTGAACACAGAGAAAGAGAACTGTGATCCTGGCACAAGACTTAGCAGATGTGCGGGATAGTCTTGTGAACAGGGACACAATAGATGAAGTCGCCTGAGAGGAAGGAACCTCAATTAAGAAAATGCCTCCAAAATTTCAGGCTGCAGGCAAGCCTATGAGACATTTTCTTGATTAGTGATCAATGAGGAAGAGCCCCGCCCACTGTAGGTGGTACCACCCCTGGGCTGGTGGTCCTGGGTTCTATAAGAAAGCAGGTTGTGCAAGCCATGAGGAGCAAGTCTGTAAACAGTACCCCTCCATGGCCTCTACACCAGCTCTGGCCTCCAGTTTCTGGACCTGCTTGACTTTCTATCCTGACTTCCTTCAGTGATGAACTGTGAGGTGGAAGTGTAAGTCAAATAAACCCTTTGTCCCCAAGTATCTTGGGTCATGGAGTTTCATCCAGCAGCAGTCACCCTAGCTGAGTCAGGAGGGTAGGTGAATTTGAGAAGGCCCTGGCCCCAGTTGCTGCCTGATACAACCATGGTACTATAGATCCAGAATGAGGACAACCCCATGAGCCACAATAGACTCATATTCAAGAGCAAAATCCATGACCCATGTATTGTGTAAGGGAGACCAAGATAAAACAGTTGATTTGATAACAGTTTGATTCAATAGTTCCCAGAGATTGTTGTAAACTAGCAGAGATGAAGAAGAGGATACAAATGTTTCCTTCCTTCCTTCCTTTTTCTCTTTCTCTTTCTTTCCTTCCTTCCTTCTTTCTTTATTTGTTTATTTATGTTTAGAATACAATTTTACACATCAGCTAATCATGAAAAATCTTTAGTCTAAACTGAAATTGAAGTGACCTTTTATTAGGGAATGAAATAAATTGTCCTGGAAGATATTCTGGGGAGAGATTTGAGTTGAAAGGCATAGCATGCTAAGTTTTGTGACTCCTTTAGGTAAAGATGCCAACAGTGACTCCTTTCTTCCATGCCTGAGTCCTTTCTACAGTAAGCTTTGTTTAGCTTCAGGGCATCTTATGGAGTCTCTGGGCTATAGCCTTTGTTTCTAATGGACGTCTGTAACAAATCCCCTAGAAAGAATATGTTCTAAATCATTGTATCATATACTTCGTAGTTGTTTTGAGGACTACCATTATCTGCAAAATTCTGTGAAGCACAAGGATTGTGAATGTGCGTGTAAGAAATTAAAACTAACTTCTACCAAGAAAGTATTCAAATCTCAAGCTGTGGTAAATTTTAGGCAGTTAGGAAATGTTCAAAGACCAAAATAGAGAACATGCAAATATTTGTTCTCTGCCTGAACAGACAAGTCATTAAAAGTTGCTCTGTGTTTGTTTCTCATCTCCTCCTCACGTCTAGCTCTGCCCATCATGCTCAGTGGCCTTCCATCCCTCTGTCTTTTTTTTTTTTTTTGGAGCTGGGGACCGAACCTAGGGCCTTGCACATGGTAGGCAAGCGCTCTACCACTGAGCTAAATCCCCAACCCCATCCCTTTGTCTTTATGTGGGACGTGACTTACCTGCTTTGGGAATGTTTAATAAACTTGGTCCTTACAAATATCCAGGGACCACTCAATTAACTGCAATGGTAATCACAAAAGTACAGCTTTTCTAACCCACCACACTGTATTTGCTTTGAAACCAGTGCTTAGCATGCTGGATATGAAATGAGAACTCTGATTCTATGCAGGGAGATACAGATGTGAAATGCAATGTTACCAGTGTCCGTGAAGCCAAGTGGGTTAGCTTCAACAAGAAGAGCCCTAACTGTTGCCATCAACATTCCAAGGGTCACATGACCAACCAGGAAATAAAGGAGAGGAAAAATGAAAGTGCATGCATTAAAATTTTAATTTATTTTTTTCAGAATTTCATATATATGTATATTATATTTTGGTCATATCCAATTCCCCTTCACCCCCTTTCCCAATCATCCACTATTCTCCCTTTAACACATTTGAAGTTCATGGATTATTTCAAAAGAAATGCAGAGTCCGCTCAGTGATGTATGTATGTGCATGGGTATCTGGAGCAGGGTTAATGATTATGTGCTAGTTGCTTTTTGTCAACTTGTCACAAACCTAGACACATGTAGGGAGAAGACACTTCTATGAAGAAATTTTCTCCATCAGATTGGCCAGTAGGCAACTCCTGGGCATTTCCTCGACTATGATTGATATGAGAAGCCTCACGCTGTTGAGGCACTACCCGTGGACTGGGGGTTGAGGGTATATAATTGAGTCATCTGGGTAAGCCATGGAAAGCAAGCCAGTAAAGAGCACTCCTCCATAGTCTCTACTTTAGTTCCTGCCTCCAGGTTCCTGCCTGAGTTCCTAACCATGACTTGCCTTGATGATAGTCTACAACTCTCATCATAGTATCATATATGTTTAAACATTTTCTCCCTGAGTTGAATTTGATCATGGTGTTTATAATAGCAGAAGAAACTTAATGAAAATGGCCTCTCAGGGACAGCACCCCTGAAGAAACTTCCTTTCCCAGCAGCCATCAGTTGCCAATAGCTTATCAGCATGGGAGAGAACTTCAGGGGACCCTCTCCCATCCATGGGGGAATTTTAATTGCCTTGATCTTCTCCAGATTTTGAACATGCAAAACCTGATGTGAACACGAATGGCTGCTGTGATTGACTTCCTGCACACCAAGGCACTGAAAATATGTCGCCTTAGAGTTCATTTTTTTTTTTGAGACAGGATATCACTGTGTGGTACAGACTAGCCTCAAACTTGTGATCTTACCCTAGTTTTCTACTAACACCCATGTTAGGATTAAGTCATGCACTGGCCTGCTCAATCTGAAAACGCACTTGCATTGTTTTGTGATTTTTTTTCTTTTAGTAGCCACACTTCACCTTCACAGATGAGACTTCCGTGCAAAAATAACTGTCAAGATTTTAAACCCCTCTTGGTCCAGCACCTACACTGGACTGGTCCCTGTCCAAGTAACTGAGACCTGCTGACCAGCTTTCCTTCCACCACTCTGCCAGGATAAGATGTAGGCTTTGTAGACCACCTTCTTTTCTACCACTAAACACAGTTTCTACCCTTGACAAAGAAGAACTAAATAAATACCTGTTAGTGTAATGGGCAGTAGCAATAATGTAGAAGCCTTTCCTGCTCATAAACATGAAATGAATTACTTTTAGCTTGAATAATAATATCATGAATGGAAAATCATAATCACTGCATGTTTCTAGCATGCTCAGATTGGCGTAAACAACTCAAGAGCCTTCAACCCATTTTATCTTAGGTTGAGTTTGCTGACTTCTGCAACGTAAAGAAATAAGTCACAAAGCATACCTTCTGTCTGTGTAGATTTGGCCTGGGGTTTCAGAAGAGGGAGATTTCATAGAAAAACTGCTTATCTCCCAACTCCTTACTGTTCAACCAGAGTGAAGCCAGAGCTGTGATGCTTGTACCATTATCTGCTTGCACAAGTTCAGCACGTGTGGTTCTGTGTGTAAACAGAACCTTATGTTATCTCTGCCTCCCACTGGGTCCTTACACCCCTCTTAGATAACAGCACTTTACCTGACACTTGGCCCTCCTTCCCACAGTTACCCTCTCTCAGGGCTGGCTGCTCTAAGGGCTTGCAGATGAGGTCTCATTCCTATCAGTACCATACTGTACATGGACAGTGTGAGTGTAAATGCTGTCCCCGGGCACCCATGCTAACCTGCAAGGTCTGAGCAAAGGCACCCTTGGGACTTTATATTTGCCAGAATACAAGGCCATGTGAGCAGGCTTTTGGACACGATTTCTTGGCCTATTCTCAGCACCAAAGAGTGGCCTCAATGTGACATTTAACAAACCAGTGTGTGGAACCTTCATACTTACCTAGCTGACTTTGCTTCAGATCTCTAGGTGAGGTAAAGGACACCAGCTTATCCACGTGTGATCAAACTTTCTTTATTAGGTCACCTATCTAGACTCTTTGTTACAAATGCTATTATCTTCTTCATGCTCTGGTTAATATTATTTACTGAGATTTGCCAATATATTCTTGAAAGGAATAACCACTAAAAGTATTTAGAAAGAATAGGCAGTCAACCACTGAAGAGGTATTAGCCATGGGTTAATCTTATATAAAGAAAAATATAGATTCACAAACATCCATAACTTGCCCAAGGAGGGGTCACTTGAGATGAAGATCAGAATCTATACAGTAGTCATCAAGAATTTTAAGGATCCACTAGGAACTATTTGTAGTTTCTCTCCCCTCTGTGGTGCAGAATGTCACATAGTACTGTCTTTTAAAGGCTGCAGTCGAGACGGAAGCTGTTTCTTTACAAAAGCAATGTGAGCCGTTTTAGCCTTAGACAGACAAAGAGAGAATACAATATATTTGTTCTAAGATCTCCAGAATGCAGCAAAGGGGACAGATGGAGTTGCTTCCCACTCTATTGTAAGTTAAGAGGACTGAAAGGAATACAAACACCTTCAGCCGGCATTCTTAGAGATTTGGAGAAGTTAGGGATGGTTCTGCTACATACTTAAAGACACTTTCATGCCACATCACCAATACCTTCCCTTTGTAAGAGTTCATTATTCATTTACTATAATCTTGAGTGTGTGTGTGTAAAGCTTATTTTAGACTGATGTAAGAGCATTGCATGAAATTCAAGCCTGGTTAAGAAACCAGTTTCTATGAGTTCACCTGAAACATGGATGAGGCCTAAGAAGGTTCTCTATGCTCTGCTCAACCTCCAGCTACAGGCATGGACCTGGTGCCTCACCAGGACTGCTCCACTTTACAACAAGCATCATTAAGCAATGGAAGTCTGCTGATGCTAGCAGGCTTTCAGGAGTATGAGAATCCACACTCAGCCCTCATCAGGGTTTATGCTGCAAACGAACCTTTACCCTCCTCAACCCCAAAGTTCACATCCAGTTCTTTGCTCAGTATTTCTGAGGAGAGGCCAGTTGGAAACTTCTGGGACTTCAAGAAGGCATCCAAACACTGATGTGGGCCAAGGATGAGTGCTGTCCAAGGCATGGGTGAAACTCCAGAGAGATAAAAGTAAGGCTGAAGAATTTTATCTAAATTTCTCATAATTACAGAGAAAATCACATTGGAGGAACATTCAAATATGATAAGAAATAATAAGGGGTGTAATAAAGGACATTCACTTGAAATTTTAGGCATCAAAATGAGGCTCTGTATCTAGGTTAACTGGAGGTCAAGTTTGAATTTTCTTCTACTAATTAATAATTCATCCAATAGTTTCTGCCTTTTTCATGAATATTTTCCTCACATAGCCATTTACAAAATAAAGGAGATGAACTTTCAAAGAAGGAAGTACAAAATGTCTACCACCTTCACTTCAGATATTGTTTCAACACCATAATATTTCAGCACCGTCATAGGTAGTAGGGTGAAGAATAGTGAAGTTTGAAGTTAGACATTGTGTGTGTGTGTGTGTGTGTGTGTGTGTGTGTGTGTGTAATAACTTAGTTTATTTGATTTTCCTTTGTTTTTATTGGTAACGACAAATAATAACATTACTAAAGAGTAGACCCTCCTCTCAAAAACCTAACTTCAAACTTTATAATTTTTAATCTATGACAGCTAAAATTTGAGAAAAACCTTAAAGTTTCTGAAATATACCTTAAGATATGACTTATCACCACAAATTTCCACACCCCAAATGACATGTTCAACTTATAGAATGAAAATCTCTACAAAGTACATCCCATATCCTGATAATCCTTGCATTTGTCACAGAGAAATTATTCCTATTTTTATAATGGAAAGAGAAATAGGTCGGCCTGAGGCCTGGGAAGAACTACCAAGTAGTAATGAGAAATCGCCTTCCTTATCTTTGCAGTCCCACATTGCAAGAGGCAAAATAGGGTTGTGAAAATTCTCTTCACTTCCATGTTCACTTAACAAATATTAATGTGAAACCAAAGCACTTTTCATGAGCAAAGCACAATGTTGAGCAGTGGGCCTTGTTAGAGAATCTATTCTACTGTGAAAGACAGAAATTAAATGTAAAGTTGATTTGAACTTGATTAAGACATCATATAAGGGATCTGAGTCTGTAGTAGAAGGAAAACTCCTAAGGAACTCATCTTAGTGATGCTCTAAGGATGGAAGGAGCTAGTTATATAAAAGGAAGAATATTGTATCAGTTTGCTGTTTGTTCCTGGGACAAAATGTTGACAAAAACCAACTTAGGGGTAAAATGTTTTCTTGGCTTTCATGTCCCAGGTCTATCATTGAAAGAAGCCAAGGCAGAAACCCAAACATGGCAGTAGCCTGGATTAAGGAATGGAATCAGAGATGGTGAAGGAATGCTGCTGACTGTTTTGCCTTCCATAGCTCACACAGTTTGCTTCTTTTACTCAACCCTGGACCAGCTGCCAAGGAGTGGCACTACTCACATCTATTATTAACCAAGAAAATGCCACAAAGACTGACCTACAGCTAATCTGATGGTTCAGTTAAAGTTGTCTCTTTCTAGCTTTGTTGATTTGATAATACTAACCAGCACATAAGTGGTCCAAGTACAAAGACTATAGTTTCAATCACTGGCACCTAAAATAAAATGAAAATAAACAACCGTGTATGAATTAGAATGTCCAAATTCCAAAACATTGACAGCTGGCCAGGATATGGAGGTAACATTTCTACAGGGCATGGAGAAGAAAGCTTGGCAGTTTTTCACCCCAACCATAGAATCCTACAATTATATGCCTTGGTACCTTGGTATTTATCCAATAGGAGATGAGAACTCAGTGAACACACAGACCTCCACATGGATGTTTACTCAGTATTGTGCAAACGTGGGAGCAACAAAGATGTCCTTTAGCTGTGTATCTCCAACCAAAGGATGTTTTTCAGTGCCAAAATGAAATGAGCTATCAAGCCACGGGACAGCATGGCAAAGACGTACATATTGAAGATGCTAAATGAAAATGGTGCCTACTATTTGATTCCAACTATGTAACATTCTGGGAAAGGAAAATTCTGAAGACAGCAAAAATGATCCGTAGTTTCTGAGGAGGAGAAAGGGAGGAGGAGGCTAAGCAAATGGTGTTGGAAGCTCTCTGGTTAGTCTTGACAAAGACCACACTCGAGATTAAGAAAAGTACTTTTGCAAAATGTTCTGTCGTGTCAGAGAATCCATGTGTAAGTCTAGACATTCTTTTATGGTAAAGCTGGTTAATATTTCCTAACACAGAAGCATGGACCACTTGACATACTTTCCATTACTTTGAAAAACACCTGCTCCCTTGGTACAACTGAGACATATGCATACAGCAGCATGCTAACCATAGACAATGTAGCCTGGTAATGCCTAAGACTTTACACAGAGGAGTACCTATGATTCGATTATTGAAGTTACAACAGTTAAGATACCACTTAGTGCTGGGAGGAAATCGAACTGCTCAAAGGAGCTTTGTGTCATTTAGCAAGGCTGTCTGGAAGGCTGCAGACCATGTACATGATCACCAAGAACTAACATTTGACTGATAAATTTGTAATTCATCTCTTGCACATTGAGGAAGGAGATCACCAATGTTTTCTCTGGGATTTCTAATGCCTGTGGTCCATAGGGTGGTTGACCTCAGTCGGGCTTGTGGCATGGCTTCTTATTGACCATTCAAGCTCCTGGTGATCTGACTTAACCTTTGTGACAGGATAATACAAATAAGATGCTTCAAAACAGAGCTCTTAGGATCCGGATTTTGTGTAAAGAGGCAAAAGCATACAGGGTTGAATCTTGAGGTAAAACAGAAGCCAGGCTTGCGGTAGTCAGAAATTCCCCAGCCATATTAACACCATTGGGTATATTTGGGATAATTTCCAGTGTTCCAGACTCTGTTCCTTTTGTATTTATGCAGAAGGTTATCTGTTTGGTGAAGTCATCAAGGCCACGTTGATACAAAAATATGTAGCAATAATAATCATTCTCCTTTTTACCACCCCACTAACCTCTCTTTTCTTTTTTTTTTCTTTTTTTTTCTTTTTTTTTTTTTCAGTGCTGGGGACCGAACCCAGGGCCTTATGCTTGCTAGGCAAGCGCTCTACCACTGAGCTAAATCCCCAACCCACTAACCTCTCTATTTAGCAAAGTGTCCTACATCTGGAAATTTCTAGCCAGCCTTGGGTGTCATAAAGAGCCGATTGGAATATAATGAACCCCTTGCACTTCTTATGCTGCCTTGAACTTTCCCACAGTCTCCTGAATCCAAGCTCCATTCAAAATAAATCAACTATCAGAAACATGTTTTATCCAACTATCATCACAGCAGACTTGGACGAGACAAATCAATAGAAGCAAAAGAGTCCATTAAAAAGCACAAGAATCAGAGACCCACTCCTTTACATACTTGGAAAGCCCATAAAAATACAAAAGTGAAAATTATAATATATACACAGAGGTCCAGGTACAGGCCCTGGGCTTGCTGGCTCAGTCTCTGTGAGAACATAAGAGCCTTGCTAAGTTGACTTAGAGGACCTTCTTCTGGTGTCCTCCATGCCCCCTCGGCTCTTAGACTTTTTCTGCCTCCTTCTGTACTGGGTTCCTTGAACTCTGAGGGGAAAGATCGGTGGAGATTTACAACTGTGTGTTTCCCCTCCACACCCTCTCATATCTGGCTGTGGGTCCTATATTTGTTTCCATCTGCTGCAGGGGGAAGCCTTTCTGATCTGAAAAGGCACTGGTCTATGAGTATAGCAGACTATCATTAGGAGTCATTCCATCGCTGTCTCATTGTCGTTTTATTATGTTATGTTTTGGACCAGTAGTATCTGAGTATTTTGTTTTACCCTGGGTTCCTGTGTTATCTAGTCTCTGGTCCTTGGGAATTCAAGCAGTGTTAGGATTTCCTGGAATGGAATCTCATGGAATGAACCTTAAGTCTTTTTTTTTTTCAATAAGTCAGCACATATTCAGCTATCTCAGCTCTTTCAGTGCCAAGTCTGACAAAGTTTGGGCCAAGCAGTGCTTCTCTTCATGACAAACATCCTCTCTGCCCCATGGTACTCATCCCCACTGCAAACTCTGTGTTCATTGGTTCATGTTTCTACTCTCCACAGATAAGCTGAACAAGAGCATATGTCTCAAGAACATGATCAATTTCTGTATTAGGACACTTATCATGTTCTCTCCAATAATGCCAAACATCAGCTTGAGAGTGAACTACCTCTTGTAGACTTCATCCAAGAGTCTATATGAAGTTTTTCTTAAAAAAACAATCTTATTATCACTGTTATTGGATATAATACCATAAGTGACAAAGAAATGGGGTTCTATTTCTTAATAAGTTTATTCTGTCAGATCACTGGCTTACATGCCATCTCTATATGGAAGCTGTTACAAGTCTGATTGTTTTATTTTATTTATTAATTTTATAACATTTCATGCAATGTATTTTGATCTTATTCACGTCCACTTTTTCCTTTTAAAAAAAAAATGAGTGCAATTTGTGTGTGAAGCCATGCACTGGAACAAGTTGGAAATGACATCAGGCAAGTTTAGTTTTATAGTAGATGACGACAGCTGGTCCATCTTTGGAGAATAATGCTGCAGATTGATCAGCCCTAAACAGGACATCTGTATCACATATTTCCCTCTCAAGGCTCAGCAATCATAGAGTAAAAGGAAGTTATAAGGTAAGAGCCAGAGGTTGGGATGACCACAGAAGCTCTGTCTTCTGGATACAGCAGGGGAATTGCACACATGTAATCTCAGCAAATGTGAAGGCATGCACAATACCTGTGTGAGAACAAGCCAGACAAAATCCTAGCATTGAGGAGGATGATCACAACCCACCCTTAACTGAGCAGCTACTGGCAAGTGATATCTGCAAGTGATATCTGCCAGTCATATCTGCAAGTCATATCTGCAAGTCATATCTGCTAAAGGGGGAGAGTTGGTTGCTTTTAAGAACACTAAAGCATAATTTTACTTGAGAGGAGATAGGAACCTAATTTCTCTTTTCAACTCATACTTCTCCTTTCTGTTACTTTGACAAGGCATTCTAGGGTCACTTGTAATTCTCACCCTGTAATGGGAGCCAAATATTACAAGGAAAGTGTGTGCAAAAACAAGAATGTAAGGACAGCTTGAGGGCTAGAACATAGGTCCTTGACTCAAATGCCAAGAGATTTTTCCAATATCAGCTTTTCCTCTGGCACATTTTTCCAGTGGTCTATCCTATCACAGTGCCACATGACAATTTCTTTGCCAATCAAATCTGCATCATAATTGTTAATAAGCAAAATAACATTTAATTTTTATTGTCTATTTATCTGTTTCTCTTTAGTAAAAATGGCATTCCTTGTGTCCTTTTTTTCTATTGGTTAAAAGGCCTTTTCCCCATTTGTTTTTATGTTGGTAGATGATACAGATAAATGAATCATAAATAGACTGAAGATATCCAGGTAGAAAACAGATACATGCATACATAGATGGCCGACAGAAATGTAGGCTGGTTTATACCTCAGCGATGTGCATTGCAAATATCTTCCTGTTTTTTCACTTTATGCTAATTTTCTCAGATTGGTTGATAAGCAAACGTTTTTAATTTCCATTGAGGACTTGCAATGAATGCTTTTGGTGTCCTGATGAAGAAATCCTTCCCAACTTCAAGGGCAGGGTGATTTCATCCACGTTGTTTCTTACTTTAAAGCTTTGCCTTTGACATTTAAGTTCTTGACCCATCTGGACTTAATTTCCCTGTAGCAAGAGATAGAAATCTATTTGATGAATTCCTTGCAGGAATATATTTCCTTAGTTCTACATATTATGCAATCCTTCCTTTGAACAGTAACCTGCAGTAACACTGTCACCATCTATCACAGTGTTATCTGTACTTTGGGTCTCTCTCTGTTGCATGGTTTCATTCATTCACCTGTCCTCCCTACTCTACAATCAATTCTGTACTGTCATTAACAGATAACCTTGGCAACATCCGCCTTGGTTCTCTATACACAGGAAATGCTTTGAGGATGGAGAGTGGATCCGTGTGGTTGCTAGCTCTTTGAGAGCTTATTGTCTGGCACCTAGGATGTTGTCAGCCAATGCTTGCTCTGGGTATTTTCATACATGTTGGTTCTCCCATCAGTTGTGAAGGCTTCCTTTTCTTGAGCCTAACAGAGTAGATGGTAATTGAACTACTGGGGCGAGCATTTAAATGGTTCACTAAAGACTAAGCCACTACTGCCTCATTCAATGTGGCTCCTGTTATTAAAGCACTGAGTCATTATAGAAGAATCTTTCTACTCTGTAGTCACCTTTGTAAAGCCAAAGCCACATAAAAATGACATGCAAAATCAGTCATTCATCATGTTTCATGATGCCCGAGATTTAGAGAAGAATTCTCTGACATAATTCTAGTAGCAAGCACTTTAACTACCTATACCTGTTAAATCTTCCCAGTGGATAAGAACAGGCCAAACACACTAGGCTTCATATTCCTTGAGTAAGGAATATTTGTTCTTTACATTCCCGGACTCATAATTCTGCCACTGCACTTGAGAGCATTTAAGCAATGGCCTGAATGAGGATCCAGTGTACAGATGGCCTGAGCAAGGATCCTGTGCAGACAAAATCCTGGGCCACCATGAAACTCTGTAGCCTGAATGTCTGTGGGTAGTGCATCCCACTTCATGCATTGACTCATTAACCTGACCTCAGTTTCCCCTAACTTAATCCCTGTGTTACACTCAGTAATTCAAAATGTTCTTTCCTCTCTCTAGTATCTTACTACAAATGAACTCTGTTTGATATTCTTGTTCTCTGAAGCCTATGGATACTTATTATTAAAGTTCAATTTTTTTCTACTCTGCTCTACTCTGATGTTCTCACAATATTAGAATGATAATGGTTAGATGCTAATGGTTACTATTAATGAATTTTATTACCGGAGATACAACAACCTAAATTTCATCACACGCAAAAAAAAAAAAAATCATTCTTCATTCATAAGGTACATGGGGACCATAATTAAAAGGATCTGAGACTCAGTATATTTTAATAGTGTAGAGATTAAAAAGAAATAAAGATCCAACAAAACTCACATTAGTATAGTCATTGATAACGACTATAGCAATCATTAAGTTCATTCCTAAGAAACTGACTCAAAAGCAAAGAATGATGAGTTGCGGGACTCTACTCTCTGATAAAATCTAGCACATACTTCTGAGTATATAGAAAAGCTCTGCTCTGAAACAAACCAGCAAGACTTGTGAGATATAAACACAAGCCTGCTATTGGGTCTCATAGTACTCCAGATGTTTGATATTACAGTGTTGAATTTCACAGATGAAAAATAAACAAGAGTAAGGGGCTAATATGACGTGCAGGAAATGTTCTGGGGCCAGAACAAGGCCCAGACACAGACTCCTGACTGTAAGACCTCATTCACCTTCTTGGTTCACAAAAAGTGAAAATTAAGTTTACCTTATACCAAGACATTGGCCAACCTTTGACCAATATGTATGGTAGTAATGCCGCAAAAATACAGAAATGCAACATTTTATCAACTTTCCCAAAAGCTAAATTTCCAGATTTAAAAACAAAACAAAACTAGCAGCTCTCACAATAAGGCCAGGGTAATAAAGGAAAGTACAAAATGAGATTCATGGGTTTTTTTATATGAACAGAGAGAAGGATCAGTGGCAAAAAATAAACAATAAAAATAAAAAACAACAACAACAAGAAACCAAACTTGCCATGTGAGCCCAGGGATCTGAGGTCAGATTAGAGGGGCCATAACCATAAGCATTGATCACTTTTAAAAGCCTCTTTAATATCTCTGCTTGAGCACATGAGACCAGACACTAGACCCATCCCTGGCCTTACTTTTTTCAAATGTTGAAACCCTCGCTTAGATCTCAGGTGCCATTCTCCATTGGAAGATTTTCTAGGCACACAAAAGACTTATTACACTTTCCAATAGTCTTAGGTAGCTCTTTGTAACTTCTCTTCCCCATTCTTCTAAGTCTTTTCTGACTTGACTAGATGCTCACTGCTGTCCCAACCCTGACGTCCCAACCCTGTTATAACCTGTGATACTGTCCTCTCTCTTAAAGATTAGAAAAGAAAAAAATAGTAAGACTTTGCAATAATCTTGAATTGAACTCAGGTTGAATAGATTTCTTTTCCAAGCACGTCTTGACCTTAGAAATTTATTTTTAATGCAATAGTAAGGAATTTAAATGTAGGCTTTTGTTCTAGGCCTAAGAAGACCATGTGTTTTTCCATAGATCCCTTTCCTAGAATGTTCTTCCCTCCCATTCTCCAAGTACAGCCTTGGATAGTCTGATTTTTACCTCCTTGTGGAAGTTTCCAGATTTCTACAGACAGAAATGGGGGTGCTTTTAGCTTGTAGAACAGCTGTTGTCATGTAGTATCCAATGAATAGATACCTAAAAGGAATATATGTCTGTGTATCCCAGACACCAACACAAGAATAGCAGCTCAGTCTGAAGGAGACTGCATTGGGTGGATTTCAACAAACATGCATAGTCGAAGGACAGGCCTAAGTAGGACTCTAAGCTTACAGATCTATGCTGTGGGACCACATGAAGTGAAGCAGAAGCTGGTGAGAAAGGAAGGCTAGAGAGAAGGCAGAATGAATGTGATGTTTCTTAGGGGACCCTCTCATGGGACAGCAAGAGAGCAGCAGGGCTAGGATGAGGGCAGAGTCCAGGAGAAGGGCTTCAGAAATGACATGGCCCCAGTCACCTAGGTTCCTGCAGAACATGAGGAGAATTTTCAATGGGTTTTCTTGTGTTTAAGTGGACGTGGTAAGCAGAGAGCAATAGAATTTCATTTGTATTTTAAGAATTTCATGAATGGAAAGTCAGTCTTCCTTCTTCACCCCACTCTTTTTCTCACTCAACAAATCCTGAGGCAGTCTCTCCCTGGAAACCTACTAGCCAGAGAATCAGATAAAATATTTTGACTCTCCTTCCCATCCTCCAATTTTAGTCCCCCAGTCTTACCCAAGCTTTGTAGCAGTCCATCTGCTGCAGCCTTTCTACCCCCTAATCTCAGGGGATTAGGCAGATCCGAATTACGTCTTTCCTTTGTCATCCCCATATTTTTGTCTCAGTATTGTCTGCCAACAATCAAGACAGTCTGTACACGTATGCATGTGCACGTGCACAGGTACTTATGCCCATGTGTGTGCGTATGCCTGTGCACATGTGTGCCTGTGTGCATGTGTGCGTGTGTGTGTGTGTGTGTGTGTGTGTGTGTGCGCGCGCGTGTGTGCGTATGGGTGTGTATGAAGCTGCTGGCCTCACTGACCAAGAAATTCTATCCTTATGGCAAACCCAGCTTCCCTTCCTTCTGTGGATTCCCAAACCCCCTCCCTCCTATTCTATCCCCAACACTGCGTGTCAACTGCCAATACCTAGAAACAAGTTCTACCCAGGATCTTCAGTTGTCCTACCTGGCAGGACACAGAAGCACTCCTTACAAGGTAACCCACAACCATAAATGCTCCTAAGATCCATAAAGGGCAATGGAAAACAAGGAGCAGAAAACCAATCCAACAAGAAAAGCCCAGGGGATATCAATACTGACAATTGCAATCATGCTAAACCCAATGTCTAGACCCCAGAGTAAAACCACAATGAATAACAGTCAGGACAATATTTCTCCACGGAGGATAGCAAACTACACTATAGTAGCCTACACTATAGTAGGCTCTGAGAAATGCAATACAGCTGAAGTATAAGACAAGGACTTCAAAACAGCTATTATGAAAATGAAAAAGGAACTTAAAGGAGCTGTAAATATATCCAATAATGAAATCTATGAATACACACACACACAAACACACACACACACACACACACACACACACGCAAAACCAATGGATCGAAATGAAAAAAAAAACTGTTCAAGAAATGAAAGTGAAAACAGAATCTATAAATAAGAACTGAAAGAAAACTGGAAATGAAAAATATAGGAGGTCAAACAGGAACCTCGGAGTCAAGCCTCACGAACAGTGTACAAGAGATGGAAAAGAACATCTCAGTCATTGAAGATAAAGAAATGAATAACTTAATGAAAGAAAAATATTAAGTCTAAAAAAGTCCAGTCACAGAACATTCAGGAAATCTAGGAAACCATGAAAAGAATTTTAAGAATAGAAGGAGATGAAACCCAGGTCAAGGGCGCACTCACATGCACACACACACACACACACTCACACACACACACACACACACACACACACACATACACCTTCATAAAAGAAAGTTTCTTTAACCTTCTTTAAACTAGAAGCATGCATAACACCAAATAGATTAAAGCAGAGAAGAAATATCCCATATCACATAATAATCAAAACACAAACTGTACAGAACAAAGAAAGAGTATCAAAAACTGTTAAGAGAAACATCAAGTAACATATAAAGGTAGGTAAATTAAAGTAACTCCTGACTTTTCAATGGCTATTATGAAAGCCAGAAGCACATAGACAGATGTTCTACAAACTCTATTAGACCACAGATACCAGCCCAGCCTACTATATCCAGAAAAAACCTCAGTCACAAAGAATAGAAAAAGAAAGACATTACACTATAAAAAATTTTAAGCAGTATCTGTACAGAAATACAGCTCTACAGAAGGCAATAGAAGCAAAACTTCAACCTCGACAGGTTAACCACAACCAAGAAAACACAAGGAATAAATTATCTCAGACCAGCAAATCCAAGGGTGGGGATGCACACCACAACCACAAAATAACAGAAATGAACAAGCACTGCTTATTGATATCTCTCAACTTTAGGAGTCTTGATTTCCCCCCACAAAAGAAACTAACAAATTGCAGATGAAATTAGCATCCATCCTTCAGCTGCATCCGAGAAGCATATGTAAAGATCAAGGCTAGGCATTATCTCAGCATCGAAGAATGCAAAGACACATGTCAAACAAATGGACCCTTAAAACAAGCTGGAATCGTCATTTTAATATCTGACAAAATAGACTTCAAACCAAAACTAATCTGAAAAGATATGCAAATCAAAGAAAAATATATCAAAAGAACACTGCAATTCTAAATATTTATATTTTGTATTTACAAGAATACTCAAGTCCATAAAGAAATACTACTATAGATTAAATCACATAGCGACCTACACAAAATCATAGTGGATAACTTCAATACCCCGCTCAAGAAATGGTTCATCCACACAAAAACTAAACAGGAAAATGCTGAAACTGACATCATAAGCCAAATCAACCTAACAGATCTTTACAGAGAATTTCACCACAACACAAAAGAATAGACCCTCTTCTGTGTACCTCATGTGATTTCTTAAAAACTGACCACATTCTTGGACATAAAGCAAGTCTCATAAGATATAAGACTATTGGGAGACTATCTCACATCCTAACTGACAACCATGGATTAAAACTGGATATCAACACCAGAAACAACAGAATGCTTACAAAGTCATGGAAACTGAACAACTCACTAAGGAATAAAGAATAATTGAAAACAGAAATTTAATACTTTTGAGAATTAAATGAAAGTAAAAGCATAATGTAAGCAAACTGATGGGGCACAATGAAGATAGTTTTAAGAGGCAAGTTCATAGAATTTAAGGGCCTATATTTGACAGAGGGGGGGAGAGAGAGACAGAGAGAGAGAGAGACAGAGAGACAGAGAGAGACAGAGAGACAGAGAGACAAACAGAGACAGAGAGAGAGACAGAGGCAGAGGCAGAGACATGGTGAAATGCTCTGTAAAGATCTGTTAGGTTGTCAGGAGCTGTCCCCTGAGAGACACAGACACAGACACAGAGACACAGAGACAGAGACAAAGACAGAGAGGCAGAGAGAAACAGAGAGACAGAGACAGAGAGAAGGAGCGATACATCATGTTAGTAACTCAATGACACACCTGAAAGATGTAGAATAAAAAGGAATAACACACAAATGAGTAAACTGCAAGACATAATAAAATGCAAGGATAAATCAATAAAACAGAAATAAACAAAAACAAAACAATACAAAGGAGTGGTTCTTGAAGAAAATAAAATAAGATTCTCAAACCCTTATTATAAATTAGCTGAAAGACAGAGAAAGAATATTCAAATTCACAAAACAGAGATGAAATTAGGACATAATAACAGACACCAAGAAAATCCAGATAATCATAAGGATTATGAATATCCTTAATACTCTTCAAATTATTCCACAAAATTGAAATAGAAGGACCATAGTCCAATTCTTATTACAAGGCTACATTAGCCCTAATATACAATCCTTTCAAAGATCAAACAAATAAAATACAGAACAATTTCTCTAAAAATCATATATGCAAAAGTATAAATAAAATATTTGCAAACAAAACACTGGAACATACCAAAAAGATCATCCACCATGATCAAGAAGGTCTCATTCCAAGATAAAGGGATGGTCCAACATATGCAAATTGATCAATGTCATATAAGCAGTCTGAAAGTCAAAGCATATGATTATCTCATTATATGAAGAAAAGGCCTTTGACCAAATCTAACAATATTTCTTGATTAAAGTCCTTGAGACACTAGAGATACAAAGGACCTACTTGAATTTCCACTAAAATCAGAAGCAAGGTGAAGATGTCCACTCTTTCCATATTTGTTCAATATAGTGCCTGAAGTATTAGATAGAAAAATAAGACAGCATACCAAAAGCTCTAGAACAGACAGCACACCTGAAAGCTCTAGAGCAAAAAGAAGCAAACACACCCAAGAGGAGTGGACTGCAGGAAATAGTCAACCTCAGGGCTAAAATCAACCAAGTAGACAAAAAAAGAACTATGTAAAGAATCAACAAAACTAGGAACTGGTGCTTTGAGAAAATCAACAAGATAGATAAACCCTTAGCCAGAATAATCAGAGGGCACAGAGAGAGTATCCAAATTAACAAAATCAGAAATCAAAAGGGACACATAACAACAGAATCTTAGGAAATTAAAAAATCAGCAGATCCTACTACAAAAGCCTATATTCAACAAAACTGGAAAACTTGGAGGAAATGGACAATTTTCTAGACAGATACTAGGTACCAAAGTTAAATCAGGATCAGATAAAACATCTAAACAGTCCCATAATTCCTAAAGAAATAGAAGCAGTTATAAAGTCTCCCAACCAAACCAAAACAAAACAAAACAAAACAAAACAAAAAAAAATAAACACCCATAAGGAAGGGGGGGGAGGGAAGGGGATGTTTGCCAAATGTACATAAGAAATACTCAAGTTAATAAAAAAAAAAAAAAAAAAAAAAAAAAAAAAAAAAATAAATCCCAGGACCAGATGAGTTCAGTGAAGGATTCTATTAGACCTTCATAGAAAACCTAATACCAATGCTACCCAAACTATTCTACAAAATAGAAACAGAAAGAACACTACTTAATTCTTTCTATGAAGCCACAATTATGCTTATATCTAAAACACAAAAGACCGACAAAGAAAGAGAACTTCAGACCAATATCCCTTATGAATATCAACACAAAAAGTAGTCAATAAAATTCTCACGAACTGAATCCAAGAACACATCAAAACAATCATCCATCATGATCAAGTAGGCTTCATCCCAGGGATGCAGGAATGGGTCAATATGTGGAAATCCATCAATGTAATCCACTATATAATCAAACTCAAAGGGGGGAAAAACGTTATCATCTCATTAGATGCTGATAAAGCATTTGACAAAATTCAACGCCCCTTCATGATAAAAGTCCTGGAATGATCAGGAATTCAAGTCCTATACCTATACATAGAAAAAGCAATATATAGCAAACCAATAGCCAACATCAAACTAAATGGAGAGAAACTTGAAGCAATCTCACTAAAATCTGGGACTAGAAAAGGCTGCCCATTCTCTCCCTACCTATTCAATATAGTACTCGAAGTCCTAGCCAAAGCAACCAGACAACAAAAGGAGGTCAAAGGGATACAAATTGAAAAAAGGGAAGTCAAAATATCACTATTGGCAAATGATATGATAGTATACTTATATTACCCCAAAATTCCCACCAGAGAACTCCTAAACCTGATAAACAACTTCAGTCAAGTGGCTGGGTGTAAAATTATCTCAAATAAATCAGTAGCCTTCCTCTACTCAAAGGATAAACAGGCTGAGAAAGAAATCAGGGAAACGACACCTTTCACAATAGTCACAAATAAAAAATTACCTCAGTGTGACTCTAACCAAGCAAGTGAAGATCTGTATGGCAAAAACTTCAAGTCTCTGAAGAAAGAAACTGAAGAAGATAGCAGAAGATGGAAAGGTCTTCCATGCTCATGAATTAGCAGGATTGATATAGTAGAAAAAAATGGCCATCATTCTGAAAGCAATCTACAGATTCAATGAAATCCCCACAAAAATTCCAATGCAATTCTTCATTGATTTAGAAAGAGCAATTTACAAATTCATTTGGAATAACAAAATTCCAGGATAGTGAAGCTATCCTCAACAATAAAAGAACTTCAGAGGGAATCACCATCCCTGACCTCAAGCTGTATTACAGAGTAATTGTGAAAAAAAAAACTTGTATGGTATTAGCACATAGATCAATGGAATAGAATTGAACACCCAGAAATATACCCACACACCTATGGTCACTTGATCTTTGACAAAGGAGCTAAAAGAATCCAATGGAAAAAGAGCATTTTCAAAAAATGGTGCTAGTTCAACTGTCAGTCAGCATGTAGAAGAATGCAAATCAATCCATTCTTATTGCCCTGTACAAAGCTCAAGTCCAAGTGGATCAAGGTCCTCCACATAAAACCAGATACACTCAAACTAATAGAAGAGAAAGTGGGGAAGAGCCTTGAACACGTGGGCACTGGGGAAAATTTCCTGAACAGAACACTAATGGCTTATGCTCTAAGATCAAGAATCAATCAATAGGACTTCATAAAATTGCAAAGCTTCTATAATGCAAAGGACACTGTCATTAAGACAAAATGGCAACCAACAGATTGGGAAAAGATCTTTACCAATCCTATATCTGATACTGTGCTAATATCCAAAATATACAAAGAACTCAAGAAGTTAGACTCCAGAGAGCCAAGTAACCCTATTAAAAATGGGGTACAGAGCTAAACAAAACATTCTCAGCTGAGGAATATCAAATGGCTGAGAAGTACATAAAGAAATGTTCAATATCTTTAGTCATCAGGGACATGCAAATCAAAACAACCCTGAGATTTCACCTCACATCAGTCAGAATGGCTAAGATAAAAACTCAGATGACAGCAGATGCTGGCAAGGATGTGGGGAAAGAGGAACACTCCTCCATTGTTGGTGGGATTGCAGACTAGTACAACCACTCTGGAAATCCGTATGAATGTTCCTCAGAAAATTGGACATAGTACTAGTACCTGAGTTATACCAGTTATACCACTCCTGGGCATATACCCAAACGATGCTCCAACATATAACAAAGACACGTGCTCCACTATGTTCATAGCAGCCTTATTTATAATAGCCAGACGCTGGAAAGAACCCAGATGTCCCTCAACAGAGGAATAGATAAAGAAAATGTGGTACATTTACATAATGGAGTACTATTCAGGTATTAAAAACAATGACATCATGAAACTCATAGGCAAATGGATGGAACTAGAAAATATTATCCTGTGAAGTAACCCAATTACAAACACACAACACACACACACACACACACACACACACACACACACACACACACACACACACACACACACACACACGGTATTCACTCCCTGATAAGTGGATATTAGCCCAAAAGCTTGAATTACCCAAAATATAATTCACAGAGCACATGAAGCTCAAGAAGAAGGATGACTAAAGTGTAGATGCTTCAGTCCTTCTCAGAAGAAGAACAAAAATATTCATAGGAGGAGATATGCAGATAAAGTTTGGAGCAGAAGGGGTTGGGGATTTAGCTCAGTGGTAGAGCGCTTGCCTAGCAAGCGCAAGGCCCTGAGTTCGGTCCCCAGCTCCGAAAGAAAAAAAAAAAAGTTTGGAGCAGAGACTGAAGGAATGGCCATTCAAAGTCTGCCCGACTTGGAGATCCAGTCCATGTTCATACAGCCACCAAACCTAGATAATATTGCTGATGCCAAGAAATGCATGCTGACAGGAGCCTGATATAGCTGTCTCCTGAGAGGCTCTGCTAGAGCATGACAAATACAGAGGGGAATTCTTGCAGCCAACCACTGATCTGAGAATGAGGTCCCCATTGGAGAAAGCATTGAAGGATCTGAAGGGTTTCCAAACCCATATGAACAACAATAACAGCTAACCAGAGCCCCCAGGAACTAAACACCATCCAAAGGGAACACATGGACAGACCCCTGGCTCCAGCTGCATATGTAGCAAAGGATGGCCTTGTTTAGCACCAATGGGATCAGAAGCCCTTGGTCCTGCCAATGCTGGACCCTCCTAGTGTGGGAGAATGTCATGACGGGAGACAGGAAGGTGTGGGTAGATGGGTGGACGAATACCCTCATAGAAGAAGGGGAAGGGGGTTGGGATAGGAAGTTTATGGATGGGAAACTGGGAAATGTAAATAAAAATATCCAAGATAAACAAAAGAAAAATAAGACAACTGAAGGAGATATTCAGCCAAATAGGCTGAATCTGAGAGAGGAAAAAGTTGGCAAAGGCCTTCAACTCATTGGCACAGGAAAGAACTTTCAGCACAGGCATTGAGAACAAAGGTTAGTAAAGGAGACAACATGAAACAGAATAGTTTCTGTGTGGGAATAGATAGCACCATATGGACAAAGTGACAGGTAGAAAGAATAGGGAAAGATTTTAATCAACTACAAAACTGGGAAGAGGCCTAACATACAAAGTATATTTTTTAAAAAACATAAAAGACAGACATTAAGAAAACAAACAACTCACTTAAGAAATGGGGTAAGAATCTAAGCAGAATTCTCAAAAGAGAAAATACAAATGGCTGCAAAGCACTTCCTTTAACATCCTTCATCATCAGGGAAATGCAAATCAGAACTACTTTGAAATTTCATCTTAAAACTAGTCATAATGACCAAGGTGAATAAAATAAACAACAGATCATGCTGCAGGTGATGTGGAGCAAGTGAACACTTATCGGTTGCTGGTGGGAGTGTAAACATGTACAGTTACTATGGATATCAGTGTGGCACTTTCTCAAAAAGACTGGAATCAATATCCCTCGAGATGCAATTATACAACTCTTGGGCATACCCCTAAAAACACTTTATCATAGTATAGATACATTTATTCAACCATGTTCATTGCTGCTTTATTTATAATATCCCCTCTAAAACAAAAGTCCTAGAAAATGTTCAACAATGGAAAAATGTTCACCAATGGATGAATGACTGAAGAAAATATGTTATATTTTCATAATGAAATATTTCCAACTGTTAAAACATAGATAAATGTATGAAATAAACACGTCATCCTGAGTGAGGAAACCCAGATAAAAAAGACAAATATGATATAAAATCACTTATATGTAGATGTTATCTGTTAATTCTTCAGTAAGAATGCTACAATAACCATAGAGGTTAGCTATAGATGGACAATTATAGAGTATAGGAAAATCATATTAGAAATGAAGGATCGAAGAGGAAGAGGGAGGAATGAGAGAAAAGGGAGGAAATGTGGGGAGGCACAGATAAAACTAAAGGCCATTCAAGGGATTATATGGAATCCTAATATAGTAGAAGCTTCCTAAAATCTGTACATATATGAGAGTTATCTAAAAAGAATTGCCAAATAACAGTGGAGACAAAGCCCCAGCTAGACAGTTCTCATTGACAAATGAAGACTCTAGTTCTGAGGATGGATTACATCTCATTGAGTTGTCGCCAAATCTACCTCATTGGAACCCCCCAAATGATCCAGGCTATTGACAAAACTATGGGTTGCTCTCCACAAACTGATGTTAAGGCTCTATTGCTAAAGACAACAGCTACACAGCTCATTGAACAGGGAGAAGCCAAGCTGACCCCTACCTACAGCCTTCATTGTCTAGCATTCAGGGTACTAGAAGGCACTCCGCATGCTACCAAAGGATAAAGGTAAACACCATCCCAGTTACAAACCCTTCACTCTACAATGGTAACTTGCACGCGAGATGTTCTAGTGCAGTATTGGCACACAGCTTGTGGAACTAACCAACTGATATCAGATTAGATTAAAGGTCTATTCATGGACCTACCTCCAACACAACTTTAGTGGTCAAGAACCTTAACCTAGATAGCCTAGGGACCTAGGAATAAAACAAGTACTACTGGTAAAGGAACCTAGAATAAAATGTGTTTCAATGGCATTCTGCTCTACTCAAATCAGTGTCTTGCTTAGCCGTCACCAGAGAAACTTCCTTGTATTATAGATGGGATCAAATATAGAGACTTACAGCTAGGCAATGTTCAGAAAGTGAGAGACCTTGGAATATTTGGTCTTACATGGGATGTCTGCATCAGTTCCCTCCCTTTGAATCTCAGGTAACTCTGCAGAAGGGGAGAGGGAAAGATTGTAAGCGTCAGTGGAGATGGAGGCTACCAAGGAAACAAGACCTTCTAAACACAGCGGGACCTATGCACACATGAACTCAGAGACTATGGCAGTATGGACAGGGACTGTGTGGGTCTGCACCAGATGGGGTGCCAGTGCTGAGAGTGGAAATGGACGCTAGCCCATCTGCCCAACCCAGAAGCTACCTCCAATTATAGTCAATAAAAATTAGTTTTCTTCAACAGTTTCGCTGAGTGTACAAAACACTATTGACCAGGTCTCAGGCTAGCAGTGGATGGCCACACAAAATAAGATCAGTGGCATTTCAGGAAGCGTTTGTATCTCAAATGCTCTGTCTGAGGCTTCTCCTTTCTCTTCCTTTCTTCCTTTCTATCTATCTTTCTTTCTTTCTTTCTTTCTCCCCCCCCTTACCTTACAGATCTTTTGCTTATATATTACGTTTTCCAACTTTGAATGTTTATGGTTTTCTTGTGTTTACCAGTGTCATTGATTCTGTTATTTTTTCCTTTGAAGCTAATGTTTTTCTGTTTACTTCTTTTGTCTTATTTGACTTTTGTAATTTTATCTTATTTTAATTTCATTCATTTTTATATATCTATGTGTTTTCTAATGAGAGAGAGAAAGCAAGGAAAAGTGTAGAGTTGGGTGGGACCCATTATCAGAATATGTTGTGTAAAAAATCTATTTTGAATAAACAAATAATTTTTAAATATGTTTAAAAGGTTCATGGCCACTCAATGACTGCCATATTTAATATTGCAGTGCCTCCTCTGACTTTATTGACTGTCTAACATTTTCTGCACAATTAATTCTACCTGACTCGAATCAAAAATTTTTGACCTCCAAAGGTGGATACTTAGCTTAATAAACCTTTTAAAACAGTAGTTCTCAACCTATCTAATGCTGCAACATTAATACAGTTAATACAGTTCCTTGAGAACTCCTTTAATAGAGTTCCAAGAGAAAATATAGAAATACACAAAGGAATTTAAACCTGAGAAAAACATAGGAGACAGCCAATGAAAGGGGCCTTGTTAAACACCATTATACAACCCTGCCCCTTTGATGTGGCTGGCCCTGATTGCTCACATCTATTAAGAGTACATCAAAAGAATTGACAGTTTTGAAAATCAATTGATTGAGACAGCAAAATCGATTTGGAGCACTAAGATCATCAACAGAGCCATGGGAGAACCATGTTTTAAAACAATTGGTTAGTCTGCTTTTATAATATTACTTTGATTTTTCTTAGGATCAGAAGCTTTCATGAACTGCGTAGGATACCTTGTTGTCTTGGTTAATCTTCAGTTGGAAACTTAGCACATACCAATGTTAACCAATCATTGTACAGCTGTTACTCTAACAAAATACTTAAGGATGAGAAATTTATAAAGAAAATAAGGTTTTTTTTTATCTCAGAGTTCTGGGAACCAAAGAGTACCAGACAGTAGCTCAGTTTCTGACAGAAAATAAAACCAGCAACAGGAATATACAAAAGAAAGGAAGTCCTGTAAGAGAAGAAGCAAGAAGAGGGTCTTAACGACTTAATAATAATCATATTTTGTGTTAACTAATGAGTTGACACATTAACTTCTGAATGACTGAGTGAGGTTTAAGATACCCTTGAGAATGCTAACACAGTCTCTCTAATACAACAGTCTACTCAGGAGAGTGTACCTGACTGAGACCTATTTAGCTCCCACTGGGTCCCACCTCTGTGGTTGCTTATTAGATGCTGTTCAAGCCTAATTTACAGAGAAACGGAGCAGCCAATGCACAGAGCCTACTCTATGCTTTTGAGTTCCCAGTTTCCCAGTTGCTTCAGGATCTCCTGGTATCTGTTGTCATGAGCTGTCATGAGCCACTCCACTACTTTGGATGATGTAGAAATAACTAAGAAACGCATTCACCAAGCCCTCCTCTACATTAAGGACTACTCCTTAATTTCATCTTTCTGTGGGTTCAACAAATACATGTATAGTGTATCCACCACGGAAGGAAGCATTATATAAAATACACTTCTCCCTGCTCACTCCCCATGACAGGATATTAATAGGTCCAAAGTTGCCCAGGTCTCCAGCTCTTGTCACATCTGCTGTGGAAGCAAGAGTACAACAAAGATAGTGTATCACAAAGACAATGCTCTACCTCATTTAATTCTGTCGTCCAATGCTTACATTCTTGCTTCCCAAGCTTTCCATCATGTTCTCTTGGCTTTGGAAGGAGTGGTGTAGAAGTTCCAACTATGCTGTTAAGTGACATGTCTTCAGCTGCCAAAGCCGTGGAAGCAGCCACCTATGGGTGTAAACAGAATTTTAAAAAGTTATTCATGAGGTTGTGTGTACTTCTCTCTGTGCGTGCCATGCGTGTGAAAATGCCTAAAGATAGCACCAGACCTGGAGCTGGAGTTACAAACGGTTGAGAACCACCTGAATTCAGGTCCTATGCAAAAGCCACAAGCATGTGTCATTACTGAGCCATTTTTCATCCCCAAACACAAATACATAGATGGTCTAAGCTCTCTAAGGTGCCATTCTGATTGCTATTGTTAACTGCAAACCAAGCCTCATGCATACGTCCCTTTGGGAACACACACCACACCCAAACCACAGCCATTCCCTGAAGTAAGAAACATTACAACTTGTTTCTGTCATTGAATTCAGTTGCTAGCAACTGCAGTAAAACAATTGCAAAGCAAAGAACTGGAAACGGATCATATTCTAACATATTTATATGGATTTGCAAAGCTCAGGGGAGTTTCTAAGTGATGTCAATGAAGTTGGAAGAAGGAACCAAAATCTTAGCTTTCTGGACAGAATCGCAAATATGGGTAAAACTGTCAGAATCGAACTTTAGTAACTTGGAAATCAACCAAGAGTTTCAAAAACTAAAGCAGACTTATCTTTTCGAAATCATAAGCCTGTTTCAGCAAGAACGGGGAGCTTTGTGAAGGGTTAACTTTCCTCAGTGTCATCTTCAGACTGTCCCCAAACAGAGTCCACTTGCATCACCCACACACACACACACCATCTCACACACCATAACTCCCCACACACACACACACACACACACACACACACAAACACTATACCCTATATACAATCCCCACACCACATCCCCACACAATATACTGTAATTTAGCAGCAACCTTAAAAAATCACACATGCTTTCCCACTACTGCAGAGGAGAGTGGACAGCATGAAGAAATGTATTGTCTATTCAAGCCTGTCTACTAAAAAATGTAGCATACATTTCCTGTCTCACTCAGAATTCCCCCTGTTCAAAAGCTACCACCTGGGGTCCTCTGAAGATGTTTTTAAGACAAAAGCAAACCAGACAACAAACAAACAAAACAAAAAACACTTATGTATATTTTTGTTGCTGTAGAAAGCAATGAATAAATATTAAAAAATTGCAAAGGGGTATAAATTTCTGAGAATCTGGAAGGCCGTGCACACTTAAAGAGATGTGTGCAAGTTTAGGGAAGACAGAGAGAGTTCTAACCCTGTATCACTGCTGACTTTGGGACAGCAAAAGCAGACATTATATATACATATGTGTGTATAGTGTATATATGTTTGTGTGTATATATATGCATGTATATGTGTGAATAATGCATATTGTTTATGTGTGTGTGTATATATGTATGTGTGTAATGCATATGCTTATGTGTGTATGTGTGTATGTACAGAAATATATGTGACACACATATATACACATATGTTCACACTTTCACACACTCACACTCATAGTCACACATACATACATAAGTACATACACATACTCACAGATGCCACACACTCACAACACACGTACGCATACACATTCACACATAAATATACACAGCACACAACACACACACACACACACACACACACACACACACACACACAGGGCCTGAATTCAGACTACAACACCTTTGAAAATTCAGGCTCAACAAAACACATCTATAACCTCAGTGCTGGAGCAGGGAGCCAAGACTGGTAAATCCTGGGAGCTTGATGTCTAGTGCAAGTCAAATTGTTGAGAACTCAGGTTCAGTGAGAACCTCTCTAAATACATGCTAGATAGATAGATAGATAGATAGATAGATAGATAGATAGATAGATAGATAGATAGATAGATAGATAGATAGATGATGGATGAATAGATAGAATGGAGAACAAGTATGGAAGACACTTGGTGTTGACTTCTGACCTCCACACATATGCACATGCCCACACACACAAACATCCTCCCTCTCATGAGCATGCAAACCTACACACAAAATAAATAGAAAATAAATAGAAAAGTACATGTAAAAAAATAGGTAACTTAGAAGAGATAAAGACCTTGCAAAAATTGACTTAATGAAAATATAAAAATTAATTTCAGCAAAAAAAATGAATCAGTCATTTTTTTAAATCTAATAAAATAAAATCCAGGGCTAGCAAGATGGTGGAGTGGATAAACCTCTTGCTATGAAGCAAAAGAACAAGAGTTCAGATCCCATCACTCGTGAAAATGTCAAGCAGTGTGATGGTCGGCCTGAGATTCCAACACACGGAAGGCAGAGACAGGGGAAACCTAAAACAAGGCAGGTAGCCAGACTGGCTGGACCCAAAAACTCTAGGTTTAGCTAAGAGACCTTGTCTCAATGAGTAAGCCAGTAAGTGATCAAGGAAGACCACTGCCACCAGCCTCAGGCCTCTAGATGCATGTGCCTACACCTTTGTGTACATGTTTACATACATGAATGCGCATCAAACACATGCGAACATGCATACACATATGAATATATAACATATACAAGCAAAGCAAATTAAAACTGAGGACAATGTGGCCTTGCAGTTGAATTGTGACAAATATGTTAGGAACAAACCTGGATGCGTACTAAGTCCATTCTAAAGTGGGGAACGAAAGGACTTAATCACTCTCTTTTCTCCATTTCTTCACACCAAAGGCAGAAAACGAGTGCAAGAAAACTTAAAATGAACCCCCCTGTGAGTGTGGCAGGCCTGTATATTGAACAAAATGGTGGAGTTGAACCCAAAGCTGAGACACATTAATCAGTATTTTCAGAGACTACAGTCATGAGACGGTGAGTACACACACAGAAAGAGCTGATGGATTAGCTCATATATTTGTGGGGTGCTGCCTCAGTTTATCTGTTTCTTACAGATTTCACCTGATTAGACAAGACCTGCTCACATTATGTAATGTGCTTTCCTTAAAGCTTACTGATTTAAGTAGAAAATGCATATCTGGTATTGCAACCTAACTAAATTGACAAAAAAAATAATAATAGTCATCTTGAGCCCATCTGTGTCCAATTTAATGGTAAAAATCTAAAGGCCTTCCCTTGTGAGGTCAGCACCAACGCTAGGCCACCCTGAACAGCCTGCTTCTGTTGAACATGAACCCAGAAGATGCCATGAAGACTGGATGCATGAAGCTAAACCACTCTTCTCTCCTGGCATGAATTATCTTGAAAGAAAAAAAAAGAAAAGAAAACAAAAAGGAAGGAATTCACACAAAAATACAGTCAGCTTAGTTCTGGCAGAAAAGCTAAACACAAAAGCTTTCTTTCTGCGCTGAAGGAGTTTGTAACCTCATAGGAAGAACAATAATATCAACCAACCAGATCCCCAGACCTCCCAGGGACTAAACAACCAACCAAATAGTACACATGGATGAACCCATGGCTCCAGACACATATGTACCTTGTTGGACATCAATGAGAAGAGAGGCCCTTGGTCCTGTGAAGGTTCGATGCTCCAATATAGGGGAATGCCAGGGCAGGGAGGCAGGAGTGAGTGGGGGATCACCCTCACCGAAGTAGGGGAGGGGGGACAGGATAGGAGGTTTGTGGAAGGGAAACCAGGAAAAGGGATAACATTTGAAATGTAAATAAATAAAATATCTAATAAAACTTTAAACCTTCCCTTCTGAACAGCATCAGTGAATTACTCAAAAATAAAGTTAGGGAAACGTTTTCCCCATCTATGATGGATTTTTTGGCTGGCTTGATCTAGTGTCACTTATGTGCTGGGAACCACAGTTTCTGGGGGTTCATGGGGACAAAGGCCACATGGCATTCAGAAGACAGCATTTCAGGGCACTCCTGTCTAGCCGTGGGCTCTTACACTCTTCTACGGTTTTCCTGTGCCTTGCTGGTGTGAAGGAGCATGTCTAACACCTGTGTCCCATGTCCCATAGAGGGCTGAGCATCTCTTATTGTCAGCACAATGACCAGTTATATGTTACTCCATTGTACTGTCCTCTGGAAAAATACACCTGACTGACAAAAGTAGTAGTAGTAGTAGCAGCAGCAGCAGCAGCAGTAGTAGTAGTAGTAGTAGTAGTAGTAGTAGTAGTAGTAGTAGTAGTAGTAGTAGTAGTAATATCATTGAATTGACAGGGAGATAATTAGAGGAGATGGAGTAAGTTGAAGAAATGGAAAGTATATTCCATTATATTTTGTTGTATTTATGTACAAGATTCTCAAAAATAGAGAAAAAACTTAAATTATGAAAGCAATTTAACTTTCAGTAACATCAAAAATACAAAAACGCAGGACATGGTGACACACACATTTATTCCCAGCACTCAGGAGGAAGAAAGAGGTGGATCTCTATGAGTTCAAGGGCACATTGAACATAGCCAGTTTCCAGCCAGATAAAGCCATATAGTGAGGCCCCCATCTCAATAAATCAATGATAGATAGATGATAGATAGATAGATAGATAGATAGATAGATAGATAGATAGATAGATAGATAGATAGATAGCTTTAAAATCATTTCAATTAGTAAAATTGAGAATATTGGGGCTGGAGAGATGGCTCAGCACTGACTGCTCTTCCAGAGGTCCTGAGTTCAAATCCCAGCAACCACATGGTGGCTCACAACCATCTGTGATGAGATTGAAATGTTGAGATTCTGGTGTCTCTGAAGACAGCTACAGTGTACTCACATATATAAAATAAATCAATCATTTTTTAAAAGTGAGAATATTAATGTAAACCATTTTAAAAGGCACAAAACATGGGAAGATATCTGTGTTCACAAATCAGAAGTTGAAAATATTTCCCATCTTGATCTACTATCACAAACTATGTCTTGTTGAGAAAATAGACTAGCTGTCCCAAAGTTCACATGAAATTAAGTAACTTCCAATAGCCAAAATGTTCTTCAACACAGCAAATCTGTGTGTAGGGTTCCAACTCAGAGGTCTAAGTCTGTGTGATTTTGGTTTAGAAAATTATTAACATAAAAATTACAGTGTTGCATGTCAAACAACATTCTCAGAGGCATGGAAATACAACCCCAGAATGAGACAAAATGTTCACACACCATATGACTCAAAAAAGTCTAGTATCCAAATATATGAAGAACTGTTCTATATCAATGAGAAAACGGAGCCCACATTTACAATGACTAATGACTTCAGAAGAAAGTTGCAAGTGTCCATCAACTAGGGCAGTACCAACAAACACAAAACGAGATTCACACAAGTATCACTGATGAGAGAAAGGGAGAGAGAAAGAGAGAGAGAGAGAGAGAGAGAGAGAGAGAGAGAGAGAGAGAGAGTACAGTCTCATGCAAAAGCAGTTTAATGGCTCCTTATGAAGCTGAGCATTGTTCGTCATAGCTAATACATTAAACAACCGAAACGTTCATCAGCCAATGACACAAAAAATCCTATGATACAGCCGAGTGAAGAAACGTTGTGATTACTATTATTCTAGGGGTTTGCTACAGGCCCTTTAACTATCCATTAGGGGTTTCTAGCCCTTTCAGATCATTTAGTTCACTGGGCAGATATCAACCCTCTCTTCTAGTTTGTCCACTTTCCTGTGGTGATCCCAGAGACATCACTTGCCAAGTTCTGCCTGGCCATGCCTACTCCATCAGGCCAGCCCACATGGCCATGGGCTCATGATTCACCTACCCCATGCAGCAACTTTCTCTCTCTCTCTCTCTCTCTCTCTCTCTCTCTCTCTCTCTCTCTCTCTCTCTCTCTCTCTCTGTCTCTCTCTCTCTCTCTCTCTCTCTCTCTCTCTCTCTCTCTCTCTCTCTCTCTCTGGTACCTCCTGAGACCCCAGGCTGGGGAATCTTGCTCCAGCTTCTATCCTAGCTCTACCCCCTCTCTTCTGCCAAGCATAGAATGTAGGCATCTTTATTAACCAGTCAGGGATAACTTGGGGGGTGGGAGCAAAGTTTGCACAACAAAAGCTGGAGTATGGGAGAATTCACTTGTCTGGAGGCAACCAGGTCTTGGGATACAGCATTTAGCATTTGAATATATAATAGCATTAGACTAACCCCAACAAAGAGATGTAATTTTATGTACAGTACTTATACACACTCTCATAAATGAAGCTCAAAATGTTCATTGTACATGAAAGATAGCAACCAAATGTGGTGACCTATCTAGAATTCCAGCTACTGAAGAAGTTGAAGCAGGAGGATCACAGCATCACATGTTCCTGACCATCCTGAACTACATATTTGCCCAGAGAAAAGTCTCTTTCTCTCTCTCATGTATAAAACCTGCAAGAGCAACGTGACTAGGAGCCAAGGCTGTGGCCACCAAGCAGAAAGTAATTGCAGTAGTCTAGGGCAGCTTCCAGTGGCAAAAGCTTCAGGAAAGAGCTCTCTTCCCAACAGTGTTATGGCTCTTATATAACAGACACTCCCAGACAATCTTTGGTGAAATAATTCTCATGCAACTTTATTCCTTGTAGACAGGGTCTTTTGTACATTTTGGGGTGGGTTGGGGTCTAAAAGCAAATGCTTTCTCTTGGCTTGGTCTGAGATATTAGTGATGTCTCATTTGCATATAGAGGAGCTTTGGGGCACTGCCCCTATGTGACTGATTATCCTGGTCCTTTCCATGGGGTACCATGGTCACATGACAGGGGCCTGGTTGAATGTAGGTGAAATGCCTAGCATCCTCAGGCCTTACTCAGTGAAGTGAGCCCTGCTGTGAAGGAGGAGGACCTTTATGCACAATAGCACCAGCATCTCCCATAGAAAGAGAGAGGAATCAATGGTTAGGTGCATCCCATAATGAAAAAGCAATAAATTGCTCTAAGACACCCTGCCTCAGAACAAACTCCAGATGTGGACACTGACATCTGAAGTGAAGACTTCACTTCAAAAGGAAAATTTCTTAGTCTCCCGGAAGAATACATGGAAGAAAATCTTCACTCATGAAAGTGGGATTTCTTAAATGAGACTCCAAAGCAACTCTCAAAGTGAAGATAATGACTCATCAAAATGGCAGACAGATCATAGTGTGAATCCTCCCTGACTAAGATTCAGGCCTTTAGACCTGGAAAAGCATTTACAGCTCATGCAATGGGAGTGCGCACACTGGAAGCACACACACACACACACACACACACACACACACACACACAGGTACAGATGGACTCACACGTGCAAAGGTGGGAAAGTCAGAGCAACTCTAAGATAGGATTCTTTTGAGCAGGACATTCATTAGCATAAAGCGTCAAGAATGAGAAAATGGTTTCTAAGGAAATTCCAGCCTGGCTAATGTCACCAAGAAAGGCTGGTTACATTAGAATGTTTAATTTTATAGCCTGGGACTGGCCATTAAGTCAGTCCAGGTGAAACTGATTAAAGGCTTGTAAGAAAGTGTGTCAGTTTGTAGAACAAGATCTGAATTGGTGACCTGTGTGTCCTGGCCCTTCCTTCTGCATCTCTACCTCCAAGCTGCTTTCATTGGAAGCCTGTTTCTCTTCCCTACCCCACTAGCACTGTTTCTTTTATGTCATCCTGTCTACCATTATCTACCTGGAACCCTATGAGATGGTTCCATTATGTTTTGCCACTGATTTTGCAGATGAGGGTTGAGGTGCAATGATGTTGATTCTTACCCAAGGTGGAGTAGCTATACTGTAGGCTGCAGACTGCACCAGGAAGCTTTCAGTTTTGACAGTGGGGACTTTAAGACTGTCCCAAGCCTTTCCATCCATCTTGGGGTGACAGCTAGTCATTAGACTTGCCTAGAAAAGCCATATCCCCAAGTCTGGAAAGCAGGGAACTAATGAAGGCTTTTAGCTGCTGTCATGAGAGTCAGATATGGACAGTTTCAGGGACACTGTGCTTTACAGCAATGCTCCATTGCCCCCCCACACCCTTCCTCCCTCTGTGTCTCATCATCTGGCCAGACCCTTTAAAGCAATGAAGACACCTATGGCATTTATCTCATGGCAAAGTTCACTTGTTCTTTTCAAGCGTCCAACAAAAGCATGTCAAGCTGCATAGGACATACCTCTGCTCTGGTCCTAAGCATTCTCTGTACCTCTCCTACAATCATGGGTTCTGTGTTTTCCAGGATTCACTGAAGGAGCCCAGCTCCCATAAATCTTCAGACAGGCAAGCTGAAAAAACAGATGTTGAGCAAATTGGAAAGAGGAGACACTACCTGCTTCTTGGAGACTACCAAAAACTTCTAGTGACAGCAGTCTAGTGTGGAGCATGTAGACCCCTGAGGGGGAGATATAGCACCTCTATATGACATCAGCTAGGAGCCATCAGCTAAGAGCCAACAGCTAAGTCAGTTTCCCAGGCCTTTCCAAAAGGATTAATTAATTATTCAATTAGATTACTTGTTATTTTAGCTGCCAATTTTAAATTGTGGTATTTAGATAATATCATAAATCATGTGACATCCTGTAATCAACAGCATCAAGGATCTTGATGGAAGATTGCTATACAGGCAAGATGTGGATGCAATAAAAAAGAAAACACAGCTCAATTCCTTGCCAATGTGCCCTTAGGGTCTGCTCCTAACTGCCATGTTCAAGCCCAGAGCGGGGGAGACTGGGTCACTGAGAAGGAAGGAGAGTGACAAGAACACTTAGAGCTATCCCAGTTAGACTTTTCAAGGGCAATGCAGGTACAATCTGAGCTGTGACCCAGGACTAAAAGCAATGCTAGTCCACAAGACTATTAATGAAAAGAAAAGGCAGGCACCCAAGAGACAGATTCCTGTGCTAACAGCTTGCAAAACACCATTTTATTTACAGGTAAAACTTTGTGGTGCAAACTGAGCATGTCACGAAGTCTTCTTTAAAAATGAAGGCATAGACGTTGGGCCACTCCTACGAGGAGTCATTTGTTCAAATAGAGCATCATGGAAATGATCCCATGCTGTAGATCCCTGCTGCTGTGGTCCCCCTCTCTCCTGTGCCTTGGTTGTGTAAAACTAGAGTTCATGGCCATCAGTTACAACTGGAGTCAAGAAAATTCTGCATAAATGTAAAGTGAATTAAAGATGTTTCGAAAGGCAAATTCAAAGTTAGGCTGAACTGAAAATGGCTACACTCTTTTTTGTGTCTCAGGCTGGGTCTGTTTTGAAATTGAGATTTGTCACAGCATCCGATGGGTGCCCCATCCTTCTGAGTTTCATAGTCATTGCTCTTTCTCCCACACTTCTCTCATGTGCAAAGCAGGGTTAGTGGAAGCCACTCCCATGTCAGAGATTGGAAATAGCAGCTGTGTGGAGATGAGAGGCCTGTGTAGAATGTGACCATTGGCTGCAGTCTCTGCTGTTCAGGACCCTCGTTGCAAATGTCAGGGCATCTGGATTGCTTCCTATAAATATTTCTGCATAGACTCACCTTTACCTCTTCAGCTGTACAGTAGTTTTACTTCTCGTACTGATTTTTCTGCTTCTGTGGTACTGGGGATGCAACTGGTGCCACCACAAGCTGGGCACGAATGCTCTCACTGAGATTCATCCTTACCTCCCGTTTATATTTTCTACTTTGAGACAGGGTTCAGAGCTTCCTACTTCAATCCCCAGTACCTGGGATGAGAGGTTTGCACCATCAGGCATGGGCCACAATTTCTAGTCACAGCATTTGGCATAATTGAACTTCACTGGTGAAGCTGCAGTAAAGTATATTTCTATTTGCAGATTTCATTTAAACACTGAGAAACTTAGATACTGAAGGTGGTCTTACCATGTAGCCTGATGTGAAGGTTAGCTTTTTTGTTTTGTTTTCTTTTGTTTGTATAGATTATTTTATTGATTTACATTTCAAATGTTCCCTTCCAGGTTTCCCCTCTACAAGTCTCCCATCCCATGCCCTCTCCTCTTTGCCTCTATGAGGGTGTTCCCCCACCCACCTACCCATTCCCACCTTTCTGATTTAGCATCCCCCTTATGCTGGTTAGTTTTAAATGTCAACTTGACACAATCTAGAGTCATCTTGGGAAGAGGTCTCAATGAGGGAGTGTCTAGGTAAGGTTGGCCTGCAGATAGATAGATATAGATATAGATATAGATATAGATATAGATATAGATATAGATACAGATACAGATACAGATACGGAGATAGATGATAGATAGATATAGATATAGATATAGATATAGATATAGATATAGATATAGATATAGATATAGATATAGATATAGATATAGATATAGATATAGATATAGATATAGATATAGATATAGATATAGATGGAAATAACTCGATTTTATTAACTGGCGTAGGAAGACTCAGTAGGGATCCTGAACTGCCTAGGACTGGAGAAAGCAGGTTGGGCACAAGTGTACATGAATTTATTCTCTTTCCCCTCTTGACTAGAAATGTAACTTAGCTGCTTCAATTCCTGCCATATTGACCTTCCCACTACCTCGAATTTGAACTAAGGTAAGCCCTCTCTCCGCTAAGTTGCTTTTGTCAGGGTGTTTTATCACAGTGATGGAAATGTAACCAAGACATCTTTGGAGTGTGAATGCAGTGTTAATATTATCCACAGGCATTTAGGGTGCTGAAGGATAGAATGGGGTCTGGCTGCTGATAAGGAAATCTTAGTGATAAAGACTTTCCATTAGGCACGGAAAGAGGCTAAGGGAGTTGCAGCCTTTCCTATCAAGAGTAGCTGTCAGGGCAGAGCAGAAGAGACCACCAACACTGCCCACCCCTGCCCACATCCCTGGCCCAAGAGGAAACTGTACAAGGCCTCTGGGTTCCTGTGGGGGAGGGCCCAGGAGCGGCAGGAGCCCTGCCTGAGACACCGCCAGAACCTGAAGGAAACAGACCAGATAAACAGTTCTCTGCACCCAAATCCCGTGGGAGGAGAGCTAAACCTTCAGAGAGGCAGACACGCCTAAAAACCAGAAGAGACTGCTCTCTGCACACATTGATTCCAGAGGAAAGCACCAGA
>NC_046164.1:77154465-77198684 GCF_011064425.1 Rattus rattus | reverse complement strand
CCCTCTTGTTGTGTTAGTCTTCTGTGTTGAGTGTTTGTCAGACTTTGTAGACGAAATGGGACAGACGGTGACAACCCCCCTTTCCCTGACTCTTGATCTTGGACTGACGACTGTGTTTAAAATCTTGGACTGACGACTGTGTTTGAAATCATGAAACTGTTTGCTTTGTTCGTCAAAGAGTTTTACTTGGTCCTCTTGGTTCTTAAGTTAAAAGTTAAAAATAATTTGCTTGAGAGAAATTGTTTTCTGCCAGGGAGTTTTGTCTTTCTCTCTTGAGCCTCCTCCCCAAGGAGAGAGGCCCCTCCCTTTGCTCCCTTGATCAGCCTAGCTGCTGTTAACAGTTGTGTAAACAGACACTAACAAAAACCTTGAGGAAGAAACCGCTCGTAAATAAAAAAGTCCCCCAGATTAGGCCGCTGGCTATTGAACAAGTATAGTGAGTAAAAAACTTAATTTTATGGACCCCGCTCTAGTGGCGGTGTGTTGGTTGATAGCCAATGTTAATTTTAAAACATAGTGTTTTATCTGTGCTTGTGCTCGCAGCACACAGTAGGGGGGGAGCGAAACTAGCTGCGGAGCTGCTGCAGCGAGGATGGGGACTTCTCAAGTCTCACCCAATTTTTCTGGCTCTTCAGGAGCTGTTTAAAAGAAAAAGGCTTAGGATAAAAAGAAACACTACAGAGAGATTTCTTAGTGAATTACTACACCTTGGTTTGCGATCTCTGGGAATCTCACGGTGGACAGCTGAGATAAGCTGAAAAAAGATTTAAATTTTGCTTGGGAACAAGGAATCTTAAAGGCGGAGTTTCAGCCGGTATGGCACTTAGTGCGTAGTTGCCTAAAAGATCAGAAATGCTGTCAACAGGCTATAAAAAAAAAAAAAAGGGACAGGCTGTGTTAAAAATGCTACATGAAGAATGATCTAAAAAGGCTAAAAGTGAGGTGGGAGAGGACTCTAAGAAAAACAAGAACAAGAAAGGAATTTCTGCTTTTAGTGGCCAGACCTTCGACTCTTGCTCACAGAAAGAGGGTGCTCATTAAGAAAAGTTCTTTAGAGAGCCTGCCTTATCTGCTGGCCCTATTCCAAAAGAGAGGAGTCAGTCTCCAGCATTAAATTACTTTTCTCACTGGTCATCATTAACATAGAGAATGCCTTTGATCCTGTCCCCACAGCAGCCAGTTCCTGCCCCTGTGGTTGAAATGTCCCAGGTTGGGGGGCAGAGAAGCCCATAAAATAGTTTCAAAGAATCTACAACAAACTGTGAAGAACTTTGTTTTGCCAGTCAGAATTTAGAATTCAGGCTTTGGCTGTGGCCAAGGTCAGGATTAATGTTTTCTTTTCCATGGGCCTTTAAACCCAGGGAGACAGTTTGGTGAAGGACTACTACTACAGTCCTGATATTCAGAGACATGGAGAGAGCTATAGTTTTTTATTAAAGGTTGGTACTATAGTATTAACAATCTCTTTATTAGATGTAAGAGACAAGAAGCCCCAGGTGAACTGGTTACGATTCTTTTGTCAGCCACCTGACATCTAACAACCAGGTTCTAACCATCCCTCCATCCTTTTGTTATTAGCTGTTACTAGAAGCCTAGTGTCATTTGGAGGCTGGTTCTCTTGAGAGACAAAGCCACGGAGCTGATACTACTCCGTGAGGGAAAAATCTAAGTCTAGAGAGATAGTCGATAACTATATAACTATATAACTATAACTGGTACTGTACATTTCTACACACCCCCTCCTTAGTATGGGCCACTTTACCTGTCCAATGGCAGGTCTTCCTGCCTGGAGCGTTCATCACTGTATACATCACAGCATGGGGGTGGGGGTGGGGGCATGAACACACGCTTTCCTTGCTTTTCAGCTCTTGCTCAACTGTCCTGACCCTGTTCCTTATCAACAATTCTCATTAAATTCCTGTGGTAGAGGCTGGCTGTTCGAATGGGGGTGGAATCCAAGAACTTTGAATCTTGACAGGCACTCCAACACCAACTAGTGCATTTGGGGTCTGCCAGGGTAAGGCCTGGTGCGTTTCCTGAGACGTGTGTCACTCTAGAGTTGGGTGTGGCCAGCGAGTCCTTTCTGAGCAGTGTCATTGCTTCCTCTGAAGTCCAGCCAGGGCAGCGGGTGCTCAGAGGACTAAGAGTGAGGCATTCTCTTCCGCTGGCCATGAATTAGGGCCCTTCCTCTGACCACCCCTCCCCAGTCACATGAAGGTACTTCTTCTGGAACCGTGGGTACTGTTGTAATAGGCCCGGTTACCACCTCCCCAGGAACCGTTGTGACCACAATACCAACCTGGTTTCTATTGGACACTGGCCTAGATACAGATGTTCTCAAACAAATAAAAGGTCTGAGCATATATACACACAATTAAATGTGATATAGACACTAGTTTGAAAAGAAAAAATAGCAAAGAATGTTTTAAAAGTCCTAGCAGTGGGGTTGGGGATTTAGATCAGTGGTAGAGCGCTTGCCTAGGAAGCGCAAGGCCCTGGGTTCGGTCCCCAGCTCCGAAAAAAAAAAAGAAAAAAAAAAAAGTCCTAGCAGTCTTGGGATAATGGGAGAAGTGTGAGTTCAGGCAGGTGTTTGAATGATATTGAGAATTTTGCTTATTTTAGATAGTTATGTCATGATGTTATGGTTTGTGTAGGACAACCTACTTTTTTTTTCTTTTAGAAAATACCACAGGGGCCTAAAAGATGACTCAGTGGTCAAGAGCACTAGCTGTTCTTCCAGAGAACCCAGGTTCAATTCCCAGCACCCACATGGAGGCTCACCACTGTCTGTAACTCTTGTTCAAGGGGATCAATCCAACACCTTCACACAGACACACATGCAGGCAGAACACCAATGCACATAAAATAGAAAGAAATTAAAAGAAAATACACACTACAGTTTCTATACTTAGTGTAGAAAATACACTGCTGAAGTATACAGTACAGGCAGCCATCTCTATGGTAACTGTTTCTATGGCAACCATTTCTGTAGTAACCATTTCTATGGTAAGCATTTCTAAATGACTTTGAAGACAGAAACAGCTAGCTAACTAGGTGAAGCACATACAGCATAAAGGTTGTGCTTGCAACATTGATGAAGTTGCGTGTCATGGACATGAAAGCCATTGCCACAGAACTGATGATTCTTCCATAAAATGAAAATGGTTACGGTTACTGTAGAGGATTGTCTGGCAGGGACTGGTGGTTGTGGCAAGGGTACCCACAGAGAAAGGTGTATAGCAGGCTTGTTGCTCCTTCGCTCCTCCCACACATGGAGGTGCCTTCCCTGGGACCATGGTACCCACCTCAAGGCTGCGGTCCTGCCCATGGCTGCACGGCACAGTGAGATTTGCTCCACTGTGTTCTGTAGCATTTGGCTTTTGGCTCGTTTGCTCTGGATGATTTGATCCCGCTTCTCCTCTTGCTCTCGTTTCTGGGACTCTTTGAGCAGGGCCAGCCGTTCTCGAAGTTCCACAACAGACATCTCACCTTCCAGACCATATCCTGGGATCTTCCAAATGATAGGAGAGACCTCAGAGCTGGCAGCTGTACAAGCCACTTGCCCTTAATGTCCAAGAAGACCTTTCCTCTGCTTCAGTCTGCCTGTGAAGCCCACATTAGCAGCTCCAGCCTAGAGCCCTTCAGTAGAACTGGACTTCTCAACTGGATACACCTTGCCCTTTGTGTCTAGGTGAGACCCAGCAGTCAATTTGAAGAGTCTCCCAGACCTGCCCTCATGTTCCTGTGAACCTAGCTCTTCTCTGCTTTCTCATGCAGACTGCCGCCTCCTCCACCTCTCTTCTTAGCCCTTGGCTTTTTCTGGCTCTGGACTTTAATACACTTGGGTGCACCTTACTCTCATCTGGAGAGTCCAGGGACCTCACCCTTCTACATGCAGCTCCCCAAATGTCTACCTCCATGCAGTTTAGCTCTCTCCCCTTCAGAGATCCATCTCTGATAGATAGCTCTTTCCTTCAATAAAAACATTCCATCCTGCAGGTAAGAGGGAGGCTCCTAGGACTCAGGAAGCAAAGGAAACTTACAAGGCTTAGGAAGCTTAGGAAGTTACAGGATTCACAAGGCCTGGGAGTGGGGTGGGCTATGGTTATATAGCAAAGATGCTTGCTGGAAAGAGAAAATTCTTGGGCAAGTGCTGTATGGTAATTTCCTCTAAAGGCAAGCAACCAGTCCAGGAGGTATGTGAGGGGAGGCTCGTGAGACTCAAGATTCTCCCCTGCTTTATAAAATGAGTGCACAGCTGCTGAGGAGGAGATACTGACCAATAGGGCTGTCAGAGGAAATTCTCAGACCTGTCAACCTGTCAGGTTGCCTGCAGATTGTGCAGAGAGCTCTTGGGATGCAGCTTTCATGAGCTGTTATCTGTGTTGGGGTAGGTTTTCAGTGACAATAATGCATATGAGCCCTCCTGGTGCCTGTAAGTAATCCCCTGCTGTACCACTGGTGGGAACCCCAACAAATATTGGTTCACTAGGTTGGATTTCATTACCTTGGTCTGTCCAGGGTTCCCTTTCATGGTAAGTAGATGAGTGTTGCATTTCCTCAGGAAAAAGCTCTCATACAACAGCAGGCTGAACTGCCTGCAGATTGTACAGGGAGCCCTTGGGGTGCAGTTTTTCTGAGTTGTTCCTCCAACTGGGGTGAATATTTTGGTAAGCTCACCTTTGAGACATCTGTGCCTCCATAATTAATCCTTCCCCATGCTCCTATATGCAGTCTAAATAAACTCACTGGATCACTAGTTTAGATTAGGGTTGAATTGTTTCATTGGTCTGTGCTTGGTACCATATCAAGGTTAGTGGAAAGGTCACAGAAGAAACTCACCGCCTGTCTTGCTGTAGCACATCCCATAAGCTGAATTCACCCATAGCTAAATCCAACTACCATACTGGGTACCCAAGTGACTAGGGGATTATGGGTAGAAGAAGACCAACCTTTGGCCTTGATGGGAATTCTGTACATGCTGTACCACACAAGGAGGTACCCTGATGTTGAGATCTCCAAGGGCCACAGTCTCACCTCGGTAAGGTCCACCAGCTTCTCCTTGCGTGTGGGCTGTGTCTCCAGTGCACGCAGCTGAGCAATGAGCTCACAGCGTCGCTTCTGCTCCTCTTTGGCTGCCTTTGTGCTATTCTGTAGCAACTCCCGGCTCTCCTCTATCACCTCCTGAACTTGGGAACAAAGTGGGGTGCTGATGAGGACAGTGAATGGTCTAGTGGACATTGGACAGGGAATATACCTCCCAGGAGTGTCTTCTTCAGCCCTTGTCCCCTACCCAGTCCTAGCCTACCCTCCAGGGGCAACACTGCTCACTGACTAAAGTAGCATGTTTGTAATCAAGGAGGACGTAGGGAATGGGGAAGGCCTTGTGGCATCTGACTCCCTGAAGTACCTATCTGCTGCCGGCCCTTCACAAGCTTCATCTGGACTATCTTGACATTCTTCTGTGCCTCCATGACCTGCTCCACCAGCTCTTTCATGGCCTTCTCCTCTTGCAGGCGCCTCTCAGCACGCTGCAGCATTAGCTCGGCCGACTGCTCGGACAGAGGAACCGAAACAGTGAGAACCGGACTGGGCTGGATCTCCCCTTTAATCCAGTCCTAGCCTACACCAGAATTTAGAAGGGCAACCAGCCAGCCCTGCCCTGAGTTCATCCCAGAGCCATCAGCCCCTGGAGAACCTAGTTCCTTTTGAAGTTGGGCCTACTGGGGGAAGTTCCACCTCGTGTCCTTCTTCCTTCTTCCCAGGGTTGTCCTGGGGTTGAGTCTCCACTATTTTGTTGTAGCAGCTCTAGAACCTGATAAAGTAACGTGCTCATAATGAGGAGAGCCTAGTGGGGAGGGTCCAGTAAGAAGCATATGTGCTTAAGATGTCAAAGTGCCTGGGTTTGATCTCCAGAACCAAAGGAAGTGGTGGTACGAGGTTGTTGTGTTTTGAGGCAGCCTCAAGTAGCCTACATTCCCTTGGTTATCCAAGGGATGACCTTGAGGTCCTGATCTTCCTAGTTTTACACAGGAGTGCTGAATTACATGTGTGTCCCACAACTGCCTGGCTGGATAGTTATTGTTCATCCCGAAGATTGAAATTCAGGGTTTCTTCATGCCCTCTCACTGATTTAAACCCTCTGCCCCACTTTTGGAAGGTCACAATTAAGTTGGAGAAATGCTTATATGGAAATATAAGGTATAAGAGACTGGCTGTCTAGCAGGGCTGGTGCATGCCTTTAGTCCCGGCACTTGGGGAGGCAGAGGCAGGTGGATCTCTGTGAGTTTGAAGCCAGCCTAGTCTACAGAGTGAGTTCCGGGACAGCCAGAAATATACAACCTTGTCTCAAACAGACAAACAAAAACTAGCAACGTCAACAATAACAAAAGCCAAAGCACACACAGAGAAAGTTGCTAATAGAATATATAGTCGCTTATATTATTATATTCATATTATATATAGTGATCTCACCAGGTGGTGCTGGGAATCTAACATGGGTCCTCTGGAAAAGCAGCCAGTGTTCTTAACCACTGAACCACCTCTCCAGGACCAACCACACAGCTTTTACAATGTGTAGACCATTGGCATAGCAACCAAGAAGCCTCTGGTCATTGTTTTAACCTGAGATCAACTTCATCTTGCCTGCAATCACGTTGGAGTCCAAAACAACAGGTCTAATGTCTAAACAGTCTGTTGCAACTCTAAGTCAGGTCTTCCCTGGCCTGGGCCCCTAAAACAGATACAGAGATTTTTCGTGGGACCTGAGGTAACCTTTAGGCCTCCCTAAGCTTCAGTTAAATCTTTTCTTTAAAATGTTTTTTGTTGTTTGTTTCGTTTCCTTTGCCAGGCCACTTCCTCAGCTGCACTGACCACAATGAGCAGCTTGGGCAAGGGCTCAAGAACGGGAGTCACCATCAGTGACGGGAAGGACGGAACTGAGAGTCAGCCAAGCAGAGGGCCTGGTGGGGAAGATGAGGCGCTGGGGCTGGGGTGGGCAAGGGGATTGGTGAGACACTTGTGACAGATCCACAGAAAGACTTTTGTTTTGTTATTGCCCGGAAAGTGAGTGGCAAATCATGTTGCTGGCTGAGTCTAGGGGTAGATACCTGGCTGTCTCCTCTGATGGAAGCCTCAGACGTGGGTTCTGCCTGGCGTTGGTGAAGGGCAAGAGGCAATGAACACATCCTTGGTCCAGCTCTTGAGTTCCACCCCAGATCCCCTCACCACAACAGGATAGGATCCAAATAAGGGGTGTTCTTCCTGGAAGCACCAAGCACTGTGGGAGAACTTCAAACACAGAGCTGGGGTGCGGCTCGGTGAGAAAGTTCTCGCCTGATGTGTAGAAGCCTGGACTTAAATGAACATGCTTGGTGGCCTTTGTGTGACTGGAGCCAAGTGGAAAGATGAAGAGTTTGGTAAAAATAGCCCTGTGGCAGCCAGCATGTGAAATGTCTCTCACTAGTGGATTTAGTGTTGAGACCTGCTCTGCTGCGCTGGCTGAAGAGTGAAGAGGGGTCACAAAGTGGGCTTTATTCAGCTATAGTGTACTTATAATAAATAAATAAATAAATAAATAAATAAATAAATAAATAAATAAATAAATAAATGAATAAATAGCCCACCCTTTTTTAAAAAATGTCCACTAACTGGCCCATAAGTTAAGGCTTGGTCCCCAGCCCATGGCAGTGTTAGGAGCTGGCATAATGGGAAAAGGTAGGTTAGGAGGACATAACTTTGAAAAGGGTCCTCTTTATCTTTTTTTTTTTTTTAAAGATTTATTCATTTATTATATATAAGTACATTGTAGCTGTCTTCAGATGCACCAGAAGAGGGCATCGGATCTCTTTACAGATGGTTGTGAGCCACCATGTGGTTGCTGGGAATTGAACTCAGGACCTCTGGAAAAACAGTCGGTGCTCTTAACTGCTGAGCCATCTCTCTAGCCCCCCTCTTTATCTTTTGCTTCCTATAGTTTTGCTACACCATGAGCTTTTACCCCATGTAGAGCTACAGACCCAAAAGAATGGAGTCAATGTACTGCAAACTGAAAACATTTAAGTCAATTTTTTTTCTTTTGAAGTTGATTATCTAGGTATTTTGTTACAGTAATAGAAAACTGGCTAATACACAAATAAATATTTTAAACAACAACTTAAAAAAGCTAGGTGTGGTGATACTGGTCTCTAATCCCAGCAACTGGGAGGTAGAGGTAAGTGGCTCTATGTGAGTTTGAGACCAGCTTGACCTAAATAGAAAGTTCCAGGCCAGGCAGGGCTACATAGTAACCCCAATGAGAAGTGATCTGCTCGGCCCCCAAGTGCTGGGACTACTAGGTCTCTTGACAGCGTATCCCTTGTTGAGTTGTTGGTTTGTCTGTGACGTTGTCTTGCTGTGTGTTCTGTACATGGTGGGCACTTGAGAAGAATGCGGGGTCTTGATGCGGTCTATGAAGTCCATGTCTTCTGCCTCAGTAATAGTACTATGAGTTCTGTTCACGCTAATTTTCCGTCAAGTTGGTCTGGGACTGAAGTTTATTCACTAACCAGTACTGGAGTGGTGTGAAGATGTGACTCTGTCTTCTCTTGCCTGCCTAGGGTACCTTCTGATTGGTTAAAATAAAAAGCCTATGGCCGGGGTTGGGGATTTAGCTCAGTGGTAGAGCGCTTGTCTAGCAAGCACAAAGCCTATGGCCTGCAGTAAGGTGAGACTTCTGAACAGCGGCACTCTGAGAAAGGAGTCAGGTGTGGGAAGATTAGCCACTGAGACAAAGAGGAAGTTGGATGTAGAAACTGAGAAGTGGTAGCCAGCCATGTGGGTGGTCATAGAAAGGCTCATGGTTACAAAACGGCCTAGCCAAATTGACGAGTCTTGGGTTCAGGTAGAAACCTTGTCCTAAAAATGAATGTGGAAGGCCCATAAAATGGCAGAGTGGGTAAAGGCACGGGCATCTTAAGCCTCGCCACCTGAGTTTGGTCCCTGCGACTACATAAAGCTAGATGGAGAAGTGACTCCACAAACATGTCTTCTGACTTTCACATGCCTACTGGGGCACATCCTTTTGCCTAAAATAATTATAGAGAAGTGAAAGTTAAAAAAAATAAGTGACAGGGTTGGGGATTTAGCTCAGTGGTAGAGCGCTTGCCTAGCAAACGCAAGGCTCTGGGTTCGGTCCCCAGCTCCGACAAAAAGAAAAAAGAAAAAAAAAAAGTGACAATGTTGACCTCTGACCTCTATATACATGTGTACACACAGGCACCTGCATTCACAGGTACATAAACTCATATTAGCAAGTATAAGACACACACACACACACCATACATATGTACAAATAACAAAATAAACAAGAGATTTAACATAGCTAAAAACATTATTAATAAGATGGGATTCTGAAAAAAAAACTTCAGTAATCTATAGGAAGGTAAGAAAAAGAAACCGGAGAAAAAAGAGAAAGAGATGACTCAGTGGGTGAAGTGGTGTGGACAGACCTGATGATCCGATTTCAGACTTCAGAATCCCACAAGGCAGTAGAAGATAACTAAGTCCTCAGAGTTATTCCCTGACCTTTACCCTCATGCTCTGCATAAAAACCCAGGAATGGTGGACAAGCACTACTAAAATAATTGTGCTATTTTGGTCTGTACATACTAATTAATACATTAGAAAACAAGGTTAGGGGTTAGGATTTAGCTTTAGTGGTAGAGCGCTTGCCTAGCAAGCGCAAGGCCCTGGGTTCAGTCCCCAGCTCCAAAAAAAAAAAAAAAAAAAAAAAAAGAAAACAAGGTTAAACACAAAACACAAATCTATAAAAAACTCATTCCAAATATGCTATAAAGAAGCTAAACGCCACAGGATAGAAAATATGCCCTGTGCTAGAGCCTACTTCTTTGGGATTCCAGCATAGAGCATATACTCAAAATCAGCTGAGACACATGGCTCATGAACTGAACAACTATTGGATTCTTGGACTTTCTGTCGGTAGACAGCCATGACTGGACTTGCTGGAGCACAGCCTGAAAGTCATTATAATAAATTCCCTTATAGATAGTTAAATAGGCAGGTAGGTAGGTAGGTAGGTAGATAGATAGATAGGTAGATACATACATACATACATACATACATACATACATACATACATACATAGTCTATCAGAGAACCCTAACTATATTCTATTCAGGTTCTATATACTAGATTCTATTTAGAGAACCCTGACTAATATGAACAGACTCTTACTATGTATCCCTGGCTGGCCTGCAACTGGCTATGTAGACCAGGATGGCCTTGAACTCACAGAGATCCACCTGTCTCTGCCTCCCGAGGGCTGGGACTAAAGGTGTGTCTTTGTTACTGAGAGTAATTTTACTGTTGGGACCTGGCCCAAGATGATAAAGTGAAGAATTTCAGAATGTGGCCTAGAGACTGTTTTTGTGGTATTTTGGAGAAAAATGTGGCTGCCTTTTGCCATTGTCCAAAGAATGTGCCTCAGGTTAAGGTGAAAAGGAAGTCTCAAAACAGCCTGGTGTAAATTCTGTTGTGTAGTTCTAAAATTCACTCTTATGAAAAGCATTTTAATGAAAAAAAAGGAAGCTGAGAAAGGAAAAATACAAAATATATGGTTCGATTATTAAAGGGAAGTGAAATACAGCTGAATCCTGTGTTCAAGAATAAATTGAATTAAGGGAGTAGTGACCTTGGGGCAAGATCCCACCCAACTAAATTACTACAGGCAGCTTAGTACAAACCTTTAATCCCCGGAGGCAAAGATAAGCAGATCTCTGAGTTCAAGGCCAGCCTAGAACAGAGCAAGTTCTAGATGAAGAAAAACTTAAATCCAGGTGTGGTGGTACACACCTTTAATCCCAGGAAACGGCATACAGATCTCTAAATTCAAGGTCAATCTACAGAGCAAGATCCAGGACAGCCAAGCTTAGGCAGTGAAGGAGTTAGGAAAGATGAGGCTAGTGATAATGTAATAGAACATGGAGGCCATGTTGTTGCAGCTCCTGCAAGCAGCAGAACTCAGCAGCTTCTGCCATGTGTCTCTGGCTTTATATTTAAGAGGAGAAGGAGATAATTGATGCTGGTTAGCTGGAGCTAAGAAAGAGAGCGGCATCACTGAGGTGAAATCTTCAGAGAAGTGTTTTCTGAGAGCACAAAGAAGCTGTGTTCCAGAGAAAGCCAAGGTTGTACCTCATGCCGCGACTGAACCGGGTAGTGTGTAAGAGTCACCCAGGTGGCACTGGTTTTGAAGGCAAGAAGGGGTCATGGAGAACAGCTGAGGTTGGGCACTGTGAGAGGCCATGGAAGGCCACTGGTGAAGGTGCAGCCTCGGTTGCAATCGATGGCCCAGGACTGAAGGGGTCATGCAAAGGAGTTGAGGCTTGGCACCATGAAAAAAGCCTAGGAGAGAGGTTATTGGTGAGGTCTAGATGCAGTGGAAGACCCCAGTGTATTGGAGATGCCAGTACCATGGAATGATCACCAAGAACAGCAGTGGCAGTGGAGTGAATCAACCTGAAGTTAAACTGCTACAGAGGACAGAGCTGGAGAAGTGAAGCCAGCCCTTTGGGGGATCATGTGTAGATCCAAGACACTGAAACAAGGTGTAACACTGAAGCTGCCTTAGAGACCCAAAGATGTTAAAGATGCCAGAGCCTCCAGCTGTCTGCTGAGGAAAGTGGCTAGCAGGGAGTGGAACCAGCTCAGGAGAAAGAAGTTTGTTGAAGTCAACAAAGATGAAGAAGGAGTTGAAGATCTGAAGACCACTTTGACATCAGACATGGAGATGGTGGAGTGTGAAGTTTGCCCAGCTGGTTGCCGGTCTTAATTTGGGGATTACAGTTAAGTGATTGGATGGATCTTGAAGAGACTTTGAACTTTAGGCTTTTAACTTTGTTGATACTGCTATAGACTATGCGGACTTTGGAAGTTGAACTAAATGTACTTTTTATTATGCTAAGTTTAAGGATGGCCTCCATAGACTCCTGTGTTTAAACAAGCCTTTGGAGGCCGAGGAATGGCACTATTAGAAGGTGTGGCCTTGTTGGAGGAAGTGTGTCGCTGTGGGGGTGGGCTTGGAGACCCTCCTAGCTGTCTGTGGATGCTCAGTCTCTTCCTGGCTTCCTTCGGGTGAAGATGTAGAACTCAGCTCCTCCTGCACCATGCCTGCCAGGATGCTGCCATGTTCCCACTTTGATGATAATGGACTGAATCTCTGAACCTGTAAGCTAGCCCCAATTAAATGTTGTCCTTTATAAAACTTGCATTGCTCATGGTGTCTGTTCACAGCAATAAAACCCTAACTGAGACAATGGATGACCTCCAAGTGTAGCCTTTGAGCTCTGGTTCTCAGTGAGACACATTCCAGGAGAGAAGAAGCTGAAACCGTTGGCCATGGGTGGCCTCTTCACTCCAAGTCCATCAGCCCAGCTAACATGGGTGGCCCCTTCACACAAGATAAGCACCTATCAGCCCAGATAACATGAAAGTCTTATGGACCCCTGGCTGTTGAGGCAGGGATAAAGAAACCATGTCTCTGAAGGTCTTAGTGGGTGGTAACCCGGGGTCACTGCTGCTGCCAGACTAGAGCTAGACATAGCACAGGTGCATGATTTCTCCGCTGATCACAGCTCATGACTCTCAGAAGTCACAGTGTGACCACTCCTGGCCACTCTACACAGTGTGCATCACCTCTTCCTTCTGCTTGTCAGCCTTCTGCTTGTTTTCCTGCACGAGGTTCTGCCGGGCCAAGATGGCCTCCTCGTGGCTCAGCTTTCCCTGCAGCCGCCGGCACTCGCCTGCAGCCAGCTGCTCCTCCAGGTCCTTTGCCTGCATCTTCTTCTGCCACTCAAAGAACTCAGAAAAGTCCCCAGCCCCATCCACAAGTTTGTCAACTCTGGGGAAAGAGAGACAGAGGGGCAGCTATTTTTCCTCCTGTGTTCAGGACCACTAGGAGGCTGCTGGTCCTTCTCTCAGGAATGGACTACTTCAAAGAACTTTCAGCCATACCATTCACCCCCATCCACCACCTACCTGTTTCCATCTGCAGTCTCTCCTGTCTACCAGTCATCTCCCTGCCCTCCCTTCATCTACTTTCTCTGGCTGTTCTTGTCTGTCTGTCTACTTACCAATTCTGCCCACACTTTGTTGCTCATATACTCATCTTTCCAGTCAGCCACCTGAGCTCTCTACCACAGTCCAACTTGTGGACATGAAAGGATACTCATGGGTGGGGTCCGAGGAGCAGAAAAATAAAACAACAAATGTATTAGAGGATTACAATTGGCATCTTGCTGTGTGCGGTCTGGAGGACAGAGCCCTTGGCCTAAGACATTTAGCATCACCTCTAGGTAGAAGGGGACCCAGCAGAAATGAATTAGAAGCTCCCCAGCTGCTGTCCATTGCTGTAGCATATTTGCTGGCTGGTGAAGAGAAATTGTGTGTCCTGGTTTGAGATGGCGGTGTTGAGTGAAAACAGGAGACAAAACAGTAGGGTTGTGTGCTCACTGTGCTGACTAGTGGGGAGAAATGTGTTACTGACAGCTTAGGGAAAACTAAGGTGACTTGGCTTGTTTATTTTGAGACAATCTCTTGCTGTAGTCCAAGCTAGCTTAGAACTCTCCATCCTCCTGCCTCAGCCTTGGGAGAGCTAAGATTAACATGTGGATCACCAAGGGGTTGGGGATTTAGCTCAGTGGTAGAGCGCTTGCCTAGCAAGTGCAAGGCCCTAGGTTCGGTACCCAGCTCCGAAAAAAAAAAAAAAAAAAAAAAAAAAAAAAAAAAAAAAAACAAACAAACCAAAACCATGTGGATCACCAGGCAGGTGGTGGTGGTGCGCGCCTTTAATCCCAGCACTCGAGAGGCACAGGAGGCGGCATCTCGGAGTTCAAGGCCAGTGAGTGAGTTCCAGGACAGCCTGGGTTGTACAAAAAGACCCTGTCTCCACAAAACCAAACCAAAGCAAATGAACAAACAGAAATTGGACCGCCATGCCACGCCCTGGCCTTGCTTATTTCTCAGCATAATCAGCGCTGCTCCTCCTCTCTGCGGAGCAGCCTAATGACAGGCTCCTACGCGAGGCTTTCTCTCGAGGGTAACATTCTTGAGGGTGGGAGGGAAAGAATTAGATAACTCCATCTGCCCCCTCACCTCTGCAGCTCCTTCTCCACCTGCCGCTGGTATAAGGCCCCTTCTCGAAGGATGGTGGCTGTGTTCAGCTTGACCGGTAACTTGTTAGGCTGTGGCAGAGGGGAGGGATGGATGGTAGGTGTCTCAGAAGCAAGTGTCCTGCTGTCAGCTATCAAGCCCTTCCAACATGTCCCCCACCTAGGCATTTCTCTCTGCTTCAAGGGTGAAGCTGCCCGTGAGGTCCTCAATCCTCCACCCCCCACTCAGAGCCTTCCTTGGGTAAGGCAGGTGGGGAGACCCACGATGAGACCTGCTGGACCAGGAGACCCTCTCACCTTGTAGAAGGTCAGATTTGGAGTCCTGCGTATGCTGGGTACGGACTGATGCCACAGCTTCTTCTCTACTTCCTGCAAATCAGGTAGAGGGAGTCTGGCCTCTGGGCCTCCCCGGAACCTCTGGAAAGGCCACCTACTCCTCTCCTCTGTCCCCACTCAGCTCCCCACGCATATGTGCCTACCCTCAGGATATCATCAGTCTTCTGTTGCACTCTAAGCCTTGCTAGGCTGCTGGCTTTCCTGAGCAGGAACATGGAAAGGAAAGGGTGACCCAGACCTAGGTATAGGGGTCCCTAGATAGGATGGCTAGCCTTCTCCAGACTCAGGATCCCTTTCCTCGGTTAGCCACCAGGACTGAGTTTTTGCTGGCCACATTCCTTTTCTTGGGCTAAATGACTGCAGCCTGCCGCTGACTGGGTGGGGTACATGGCCCAGGCACTTCCCAAATGATAGATCCCAGGGTAGATTAGCTGCCCCAGATGGCCCTGCTCCTAAGTGAGTTTCTCTGGAGGACAACTCTTCTTTGTATTGGTCCCTAGTCACCTTTATTTTAGTTTTTTTTTTTTTTGGTTCTTTTTTTTTTTCCGAGCTGGGGACCCAACCCAGGGCCTTGGCGCTTCCTAGGCAAGCACTCTACCACTGAGCTAAATCCCCAGCCCCTAGTTTATTTTTTAAGACAGAAACTCACTATGTCGACCAGGCTGGCCTCAAACTCAAAAAGATGTGGATTGTTCCTGCCTGCCGGAATTAAAGCGGTTCACCACACCCAGCCTTTCTTGTCTTTCTGTGTGGGTTTGAGGAGATGCGTCAGTGGGTAGAGGCACTTGCTACTGAGCCTAAGGCTGAGTTCAATCCCTAGGACCCATAGGGTAGGAGAGAATCCATTTATGAAGCTGTTCTCTAATCTTCCCAAGAGTGCTGTGACACATGAGGCTGCAAGGCAAGGGTGACCTGAACTACTGATCCTTCTCTCTCTGCCTCTGTGTGAGGATTACAGCACCTGCTACCACACCAGGTTTACGTTGTGCTAGAGATCCGACCCAAGGCTTCACGAACGCCAGGCAGACACTCTGCCAACTGAACGACATCCTCAGCCCCAGAAGGAAGAGGTTTATGGTATGAAGTAAATACTACCGTGAAGAAGCTCGACATTACCTGTGCTTGTGGCTCCTTCTGTAACCGGGGCATGGCACACCGTAGCTCTTCCATGTTCGCTTTCAGCAGCAGCTCCTGCCAGGACAGCACATTGTCCTTCCCCGCCCAGCTGAAGCCCTGGGTCCTCAGGCCATTGTGTGTGTGGGTTTGATGGGAGAATGTATGTACCGTCTAAGGTTCCCCATCTTCTCCCTTTCCCCTATTCTTAACAGCCCGATGGGGGTCTGTAGGGAGACAGGGGGTCCCACATGGCCACCTCAGCTGTCCGGCGGTTGTGTGTCTTGATCATCTGCAGAAGCTTCTGCTCCTTGGGCTCCTGATAGGTACTCTGAGGGACCTGGTGGAGTGGCAGAGGGGTGAGTCTGGGCTGAGTGACCATAGAAGAGAAGGTCAGACCAGCAGCAGGCATGGGGTCTAGAGTTAAGTATGGGCTGAGGTGGACAGAGGGAGCTGTAAGGCAAGGGCACTGAGGGCATGCCATTAGATGGATGGGATAGCTAGGGTAGTCAAGGTGTGGGGGGAGGCAGCCAGCTCTTAGGACGCAAGGGGTAAGCAGAGGGTTGGAGAGTGTTAGACATGGGCGCCAAGTACTGACAAGGCTGTGGATTCTCACAAGCACTGAAGTGGACCTCCTAGGTAAGCTGCCTGTGAACGGACCTTAAGGCGTTGGTCGGTCCTCTCAAAGGAGATTCTCAATGCCCCTACAGTAGCTGTGTCCACCAGGGTGAGGGGCCATCCTGTCAGCCTTGAACCCAAGATTCCTGAACCTGACCCCTGAGTCCTCGCCTTCTTTCTTCTCTGCATGTTGTACAGATACAGCCAATTCAACTCCTACAAACACACGCCCTCATCTTCCTCCAACCGTCCTGTCCCCAGGCTTGATGGTCCTCACTGGAGACCCTGGTGCTGTCTTTTCATTGCCCACACTAAGGCCTCTCTCTCTGTGGCTGTGTTCCTCACACCCATAGCCATCTCCAGCCTTGTCCACCTGCTTCAAAACGTTCTACAAAGGGGCCCGCATTCTTGACTTCTTTCTTCCTGGCAGCCAGGAGGAGCTGTGTGGGTCCCAGCCCACCTGATTGTGTGTCCTATCTCTGCTCCTCACAGCTGGAGTGTCACCTCTTGCCTTCTTCCCTTCCTTGCTGCTCTGTGACCTCTCCTGGCTGCCCTCCAACTTTGGGCATGGAAGGCCTGGGGCTAGCGCATATTATTGGCTCACACTCAGGAGGGGGAAGGGAGTCGTGGCCATGGTCAGAGCATGGAGGGTGTTGCATATGGGCTTTGCAAATACAGAAGTGAGCTCAGGGAAGCTATGTCACAGTGAGGGGACAAGCAGAACTGTCCCTCAGCCAAGCAGAACAAACAGAGGGAGAGGCAGCTGGCAGGACTGGTTCTTGAGGAACTGGCAGTAAAAACATCAGAGACCCTGAAGATGGGGTAACTGTGGAGTTGCTTAGCGACAAAGCCCTGGTGACCTATCTACCCATCCATCTATCTGATTACTCATCATCTATCTACTACCCATATAGCTGTTTCTCCATCTCTCCACTCATCCATCTGCATCCATCCTGCAAGTATTTACTGAATGTCCTCTCTGAGCCACCTGTGCTGGGAATATGACAAATAAAATGGACGTAGAGCCAGATGGTGAGGTAAACAGTAGCCAGAGGTATGGAGAAAAGACAGGTCAAGAAGAAAACCGAGCGGGGACCCAGCGGAACTGAAGCCTCATGAAAAAGCTTCTGGAGTTGAGAGATGTTCAGTGAGTCCTGAGAGATGGGAGAGACAGGCTGAGAGGTGGACGCTCCATCTCTAGTCCTTCATTCTGTGAGGACCGCACTGACCTAGGAGGTCCACGTCAATGCTTTTGAGAATCCACAGCCTAGTCAGGACTCAGCACCCAGAAAGATGGTGAACAGCTCAGCCATGAGGCCTGAGCTGGACCAACCAGACTTTTCTGAATAGTTCCCGTCCTAGACAATGTTCAGTGTAGACACAAGGCCTGGATTAATTTCTTTAAAACTGAAATGATACTAAGTTAGTCTAAAGATGAAATTCACTTACAGAGGAGACTAGGGTACAGGTAGTCACAGAGAAATGGAGCTGGAACCCTGATCAACCTCTACCTGAAGCCTATCTCTAATATTAGTTCTCTATTGTCTAAGCCAGTCTGAGCCGCACTTTTCTGTACTTGCAGTTCAGAACATCCTGACTGCTAAGTTAGAGACAAACAGGAGATTGAGAGACCTCCAGCAGAGGAGGTAGACATGAGCTTCCCTGAGAAGGAGCTCATCATTTCTGGGGCTCATGCTGACACACCTCATGCTGACACACCTCATGCAAAGCCGAGACAGTGTGACTTTCAAGTGTACTACCTTATGGGGAGGGTGAGCACCATGGCTAATGGTGAACTCCAAGCATAATCCAGACAGGTCTGAACCGATGGCTAGGCAGTGTATCCCTTAGCACCTCCTGTTTGGGTCCAGAATATGACAGGCCAAATTCCCTCTGTGTGTGTGTGGGATGTGGATGGATTGGGGGTTACCGAATGTTCCCGTCCAGTCCAGTCCACCCTTGACCTTGGAGAAGCCTAATGACCTTTACAGCCTGTTCTCCCAGTCTGAACATCCTGGTGATACAGGAACAAATGTCCAACTCACAGGTTTTGACTTGGGGATAGTGGGGACAGGCTCAGGCATTGTAATGGCGCGGGGCCTTGGGACAGTCAGGTTGAATTCCTTGGGCACTGTGAGTTTGGCCTTGGTCTTCGAGAGAGGAATATGATCGGATGGCCCTCCCTCCAGTTGTTTGATCAGCTCCTGGATCTCTGGCTGCCATCTGGAAGGGGAAAGTGGAGAAGGCCTTAGAGTCACATCCTAAGCAGGTCACCAAGAAACTGGCCCCAAGTGCTCGGTTGTCCTTCAGGGTGAGTTTTTACTGACTACCTTGTGGGCACAGTTCAACCACACCTCAGTACGTGCATTAAGTTTCTCTTTACATGGAGACCCAGGGGACAGAGGCACTGGGAGGCTGAAACATCTCCACTGCGGGGATGTGGGGATCTCTGAGAGTGAGCAGGAACTGGGGTGTGGAGCGAATCTGGGCAGTGCATGTGATACTGGTGGAGGTAGCCGGAAGCAGAGGAAAGAAACTGGGAATGGGACAGGGATGTTCTGGAGCTTCACTGTTGATGGCAGGGGAGTGGAACTGTGTGGGTTGGGTGGAGTGAGGGTCACATCGTGCTAAGGGACAGCCAACTGTCCTTGGGTCCTGTGGAGCAGGGGTTTCAGAAGGGTCTTGGTAGGTGGTCCAGAGGTCTACAAACCCCCTTTCACTACCCAAACCTTGAGTGGATCCAGCCCACCATCATCAGCCTATTCAGTGTTTCCTCCTGTGGGGCTCATCAAGAGTGACTTGAAATACTTTTCTGCCTTATCCTCAACCAGGACAACCCAGTGAGAGTGAGGCTGCCATGAGGGTTACCAGCGAGGGGCTCTCATAAGGCCATGGCTGGACTTGGCCTCCTAGAGTAGGTATGGGGAAGCAGCTGGAGGCTTGGAACAGGGCTGGTCCCAGAGAGGGCTGGGAGGCCTGTGCTAAGTGTGGAACTAGCAGTCCCCCCATTTTGGGAGTTTAATTGCTAACAGTGGGGATCATTTGGGACAGAACAACTCTCCTTGGTAAAGGATTAGCTCAGAGGACCCCCACTTTGGGACCACAGCCTCCTAAACACAACTGGTACATAAACAATTGGCTTGGGCCCAGCCTATCTGTCTGCCTGTCCCCAGGAAGACAAGATGATGTTCCTTCTTCCCCTTGCCTTCTCAGAAGGGAGGAATCTGGGAGATTCCCTACTTCATCTTGCTGTCCCTGCCACAGACTGTGGTAGGTAGATTTACTACACCTCTGACCTCTCATCCTAACCTGCAGCATGATCTAGCCTCTCACAAGACTTCAGTGAGCAGGAAAGGAATGAGGAGACCCCTGCCTCATGCTCTGAGGCACCTGGAGTGGATGCAAGATGATTTTCAGAGACCCAAATGCCACAGCTGACCCCACAGCTGACCCACCTCATCAGAGGGTCAATCCAGTTCTCTGTCACATGGTCCGTTTCGTAGATGAGGCTCCACTCGTCTTTGATCCATGAGCACAGGTTGAAGGGGTTAAAGAAGAATCTGAGGAACTGAGGCAGGAAACCCTGAGCAGCTCAACAGTGCTCTACCACCCACTGCTCCTCCAGCCCCTCACAGGAGCCAGAACAGACATGATACTGTTGTGATGCCCACTGACGGACACTCATCAAGCTTCTAGTCCTGGAAGGCCCCTTGCTCACTCCTGGGCAAGATGCTGCAGGGAGACATGGAGGGCTGCCTGCCATCACCCGCCCTGCCCCATTACATGGGCATCTATAATTCTGGGAGAACTATTTCCTGTGCCCCGTAACCCTGCCACTATAGCATTGCTGGGGCAGGGTGGGGAGAGCCCTCAGACCTAGGAAGGTGGGTTTCACTCAGTCCCACAGTGAGTGTCTGATCTCAGCACCAGGACTGAGGCTCCAGCCCTAGTCAGGGGCTGCACAGTGTGAAGCCTATGATGCCTTCAGATGGCTCAGAGCCAGTCCTAGGAGATTACTAGTGCTACAAGCTTCCCCTGGCGGCTTCTCAGCTTTTGGTTCCCAAATCTGAAGTTTTGGCCCAGGGCCAGTGCCTTCCAGCTTCTTTTTTTTTTTTTTTTTCTCCGGAGCTGGGGACCGAACCCAGGGCCTTGCGCTTCCTAGGCAAGCGCTCTACCACTGAGCTAAATCCCCAACCCCGCCTTCCAGCTTCTTGATGGAGTCAGCTGCTGTAGGGAGCCGGAAGGTGACTTTACACAGCACAGAGCTGTCAGCAGGTCAGGAGGGACGGGCTCAGTCCTATGAGGGTCCCTGCTGTCTGGGACAGTCTCAGGTCTTCAGCCCCCAACTGGGGGATGACCAGGCTTGAATGCCCTGCAGCTGCTCTTAGAGGGACCCAAGAAGCTGCAAACATACCCAAGCCCAGAGGGTCTTGTCCAGTTTAGAGGATTCCTGAAGACTATTTGATGCAGACCTTTCAGAAGCAATCAGAAGGGGCAGCCAAAAGCTATGGTTACATTTATGCCATTATCCTGTTTGCAGGACCAAGGACCACATGTCAAAGCCCAGGACAGCTTTGTAGTGACACAAAACATGCAGCTAGTTCTTGGAAGTCCCAAATGTACTTGGGGGATGACTTTGGAAGTGCATGACCACTGAGAGGACCATGCTGAGCAAGGTTATGACCATTCCGTGCCTCTGGGCACACTGCCTCCCAGTGTAAGCACTGTCCTCCCCAGCTTCATCCTTACCAGCCTCGAGCTTCCTTGTGGCCTGTAACACTGTTCTTCACAGAGGCTTCCAAGGCCTCCTTCTAGAGCTTTCTACAGCTCCCCACATGGCAGCCTGCCCACTCTCCTCACTCATCCCTGTGGCCTCTCCCACCTTCTTGGCCCTTGCCCATGACCAGTGTCCTGTCACTCTTTTCTAATCTCTCAGCTGTCAGCCATGCACCTGAAGGTGAGACTGGCTTCTACAGCTGCCCTCTGGGGTTCCCGCCTCCTTCCTGCTGGCTCAATCCAATTTGGGCACATCCTGTGTTTTTTTTCTTCCCATTTCCTCATTCCTCCCCTCATGCTCACATGAGCATCTCAGCAGAGCCAAAGCCATCTTTCTCACTGGGATGTGGTAGGACAGTACTATTAGAGACCATGCAAGAGTGAGGAATGGGAGTGGGGGCGCGGCTGGAGAGATGGCTCAGTGGTTAAGAGCACTGACTACTCTTCCAGAGGTCCTGAGTTCAATTCCCAGCAACCACATGGTGGCTCACAACCATCTGTAATGGGATCTGATGCCCTCTTCTGGTGTGTCTGAAGACAATGACAGTGTACAGTGTACTTACATAAAACAAATAAATGAATCTTTAAAAATATGTATAAGTATATAAAATAATATATAATTTGATATTAAATATATGAAATAATAATTTAAAAAAGAGTAGGGAATGGAGCTTCCCATGGGTCTAAGAAAGCCCTCTGATTTGGGAGAAGGAGATGGCTCACTAGTTAAGAGCAAATACGGCTTTTACAAAAGACCAGAGTTCTGTTCCCAGCACCCATGTCAAGTTGGCCTATAACTCTACTCCAGTTGACCAAGGCTCAGGAAACTCTGAGGGCTCCCAAATGTGCGCATATCTATACACTGATACATATACATATATCTTCAATCCCAGCAATGGAGAGGCAGATCTCTCTAAATTTGAGGCTAGCGTTATTTATATATTGAGTTCCGGGGCAGCCAAACTACATAATGAGACTCTATAATAAAGGAAAAAAAGGGGTTGGGGATTTAGCTCAGTGGTAGAGCGCTTGCCTAGCAAGTGCAAGGCCCTGGGTTCGGTCCCCAGCTCCAAAAAAAAGAAAAAGGAAAAAGAAAAAAAAAAAAGGAAAAAGAAGGCTTTTACCATCTGGCAGGTTTTGGTGCATGGGTGTGGGGTTCCTGGGTGCTAGAACTTCTAGCTTTTCCACCTGCAGTCTTGGAGTGCATCCCCTTTGGAAGCCACAGACCAAGAAACTGCCTTCCAACCAACCTAGGCCGGAGATGCTCACAGCTATGTAAGACCAGAACACAGCAGCAGCAGCTCTTGAGACAGACCACACTACTGCCAACTTCACATGGCTTCTTCTAATCTCCAAAACAGGTAGAGGGACCCTAATGGGACCAGACTCGCCCAGTGGGGCATGGAGTATGGAGGGGGGAAGAGGAAGGCCTTGTACTGGCCACCATCCAACCTCTGCTGCTTTGGTCCCTGGAGTTTTCTTTCTCTTTGGACCTCACACAGGCTAAGGAATTATTATACGGCTGAGGTTTCGCTTCGGTCTTTCTCTTTTTTCATTTCTCCTTTGACACAGTGACTCAGGCTAGCCCTCCTCGCTCGGCCTCCAGAGCACCTGGGATTACAGGGGTCAAGGCCTGGCTCACATGAAGGTTTTGTGGGCTATTGGCATGAGTCTGCAGAGCTCCATGGGGTGGTCAGTGACCAGGTTCTGGCCTGGGGTCACTATTGGGGGTTGTCCTGGTGTTACTCATGTTCTGCTAACTCTGCTTCCTCAAGAGGGGCTGCCCCACAACGAGGAGTAGATCACACACTCAGGGGATTTCATGTGAATCTTCTCCCCATTCTAACTGGTCAAACAAGGCTGGAGCCTGTGCTTGGGCAATGGAAAGGAGAGGTGGGGCTGGAGGTCTTGGAGGGACTGTGGCCGAAGGAGACGGGAGGGAGGAAGAGGAGACGGAGGCCGATGTGGAGCAGAACCATATGGCTGCGAGGAATCGCAAGTAGCAAGGGTCTCAGAGCTGGGGAATGAATTAGTAGAGTGATAGGCCTGCCCAGTCTAAGCATATAGCTTTCAATTATAACTGGGTTGTGTATGTTTTTATATGGGCTTATTGGGGTAAGAAACTACTGCAAATGGTCACTGCACATCCCGAGAACAGACAGTATGTGGTCTACACCCCCAAGCGTTTGGTGAGTCACCACCGCGGGACCAGGGCAGGAGGTACGGTGCAAGTTTGCTCAGTAGTCATTCTGGATTCCAGCACAAGGCAGCAGAGACTGAGCCAAGAACAGGCCATGCTGAGTGTGGCGCTGGCCAGGGCAGTCCCAAAGCATCTCCCCAAAGATGCCATCGATTTTACTCCTTGCTCATAAAAACGAGGTCTTTGCTTGAAATAATTCTGGTTGTTTATCTGTCATGGGATACTTATGTTTATGTGCAGGTAGGAAGGCCTGTCGTTCACAAACCAACCAGACAGACTTCCCAAAGACAGGCAACATTGTCCTATGGAGGGGGGGGTGTCAGCTGGTATTAACCAGTTTCTCCAGCCAGAGGATGAAAGGTGGGACGGGTCAGACACGCATCTGGCTCTGGTTCTTGTTTCCCCGGGCTGGCAGCCTCACCCGCAGTGCTGTGGTAGGGACAGTGGGGCTCACCTTGCAAACCTTAGCCACAGGCTGGGACTTGATGATGCTGCAAAAGAGCTGGAAGCCGAGCTCATCCAGCTGGAAGATGGCCAGGTAGCAGATCACTGAGGAGAGAGGTGGTGTGAGGAGTGCCCGGCTGCCCTGCAGAGGGGCTCTGTGTGTGACCTTGGGAGAATGCTGCAGCTGCTCAGAGTCTTGCTGGCACCTCCTTCTGTCAGGGCACATAAGGACAGGCCCACATGGCAACTAGTGCTTCACGCTCAGTGATCGTAGACCCTGGCTGCTCCAGGCTTTTAGCCTCCACACACACGGCACCGCATGTGGTCAATTCTCAGAAATCCCGGGATCTCTCCGGGCTAAGGTGATATCATCTCCACTTCTGTCCATTTTGTGAGCTGAGTCACTTTGAGCCTTTGGGTGTGGCGGCTCATCTCTATCGGAGCCAGGCAGTTAGGGCCAGCCCAGCTTTGTGCCCGCGCCCGTCTCAGCCCACCAGTATGCAGTAGCCCTTAGCTCTCCACTTCCCTAGGCTGCAGCAAGGCCAACAGTAGATCCCAGGGCTAGATCCCTCTCTGCTCTATGGGTAGCCCTAGCCAGCAACCACAGACACTGTGTTCTGTAAGTGTGGACAGTGAACAGAGGTGTTTCTCATATTGAATCTCTCCCTGGATGATCCAGAATAGCATAGGCCTATTCTCTTCACAGGCGACAGACTATTTTGGCCCAAGCTGCCCTCAGGGGTATTTTCTCTCAGGTAAGTGGCTGGGAGTCCAGAGTTTGCACGGGGCAGCAGGATCCATGTCTGCTTCCCCTAGGCCCCAGTTTCCCCATCTGTGAAATGAGAAAATACATCTAAGCTGGGCCAGACACTTATGGGCACCCAGGAATCAAGGAGGGAAAGAACTAAGGCAGACACAGGAGGAGCTGCTGTGTCCTGAAGCTTGCCTGCTTGCTGGCCTCTTTCAAGTCAGCCTGTCAAGGGTCTGTGGCTAGCTTCCTCTCGAGTCCCTCTCTGCAGTGGGCAGCGGGCCTGGGCCTCATGGACATGTGGAGAGCGGATACACGCACCCTCAAAGAGGCTGTAGTCAGACCACAGGCAGAGCCGGCCATCCCGTGCGTAGAAAGCATCCACCACGATGGTCAGTAGCTTCTGGTATTCAAGGCAGCCAGACAGAACCTCCAAAACAAACCCAAGCTTCTGGGGGGTCAGAGTCTGAAAAGGAAAGCCAAGAGAGAGAGCCCTCTAGGACCAGGAGATCAAGGACATAGGTAAGGGACAGTTACTCCCACATGGCTGAATAGAGGCCAGATAGTTCAGCTGTCCTAGAAAAGTGGGCAATGACCACAGTGATGGGGGAAGGCAGGACCTCCAGGGTGAATGAAGGCAAAGCGGGTCTAAAGACAAAATAAGCACGGAAAACAATGAGACGATACAAACACAGAAGGACAAGTGTTGTGCATTCTCCTATATGAGGATGGGTGAATCCACAGAGACAGAAAGAACGGCAAGCAGGTGGCAGGGGAGGGGACAGGGAGCCAGGCAGCTGGTATTTCATGGGGATGGAGTTTCAGGTCAGGAACATTAGAGGTTATGGAGATGGGTGGATGTGATGGCTATACAACCCCGTGAATGGGCTTTGTGCCACGTGAAAATAATCAAAAGTTGGTCAAAAGTATGTCGTGTGCACTTCAACACAACTTCATTTCTAATGAGGAATAAAACATTCTCCAAAAGGATGCTGAACGATTAAGGGAGATCTGCGAGAGCTTGTCTTGAATACAAAGCGGGATGGGAAGTGCTAGTTGGTCGCAGTAGGAATTCTGTTCCCCAGGCCAGGCCTAGTGGTTGGTACACACCTTTAATCCCAGGACTTCGGGTGGAGGCAGGCTGAGTTCCAGGCCAGCCAGGACCACAGAGAAACCATCAACCATCAGGGTGCAACCACTGCCCCATCGCCCCACCTCTAAGCAGTGCACTGCAAGACCTTCACCACAGAAGCCTCTGGGGGACAATTCAGACCCAAATGAAGGGGTGACCTCTGTGTGTGTGTGTGTGTGTGTGTGTGTGTGTGTGTGTGTGTGTGTGTGTGTGTGTGTGTATGTGTGATACATGTTAATTATTTTTAAAAGTAATTAGGGGTTTCAAATTGAGGTTTGAAAAGTAATTAAATTTTGGAGGAAAAGGAAAATGAGGTGGTGTCTATAGTGCTAACCCTGAGAGGGTTGGTGGACGCTCGATGCTGAGCCTTTCCATAAAGCAATTCAGGGAATTCACACTTTAAATCATGACCCTTAACAGAGACCCTTAACTTCTGGGAACTTAAGGGAACCTTCCACAACCTGAAAGTGTCCATGTGCACACATCAGGGGAAGAGGTCTGGACAACAGCATGGACAGGAACCAGGGGCCAGCAGCAGGGTGACCAAAGGGTCAAGCATCATTGCTCCGTCCCACAGACCAGTATGATGCAGTCATTAAAACAACCTATGCTAAGATTTGCAAGAGGATGGCAAAGTAGCACAAACCACAGTGAAGCTATGGGCTATGACTCTATCCATTGAATGCATCTGCCCCTTCTCTCTGCTCCTCTGCACTCATATTTCCTCACAGTTGGCCACCTCTTTAAACTTCTCCTTTTCTCATATTGCTGCAAACCCCAGAGCTATCTGGCTGCCTGTGTTCTTGTTAGTCCAGCCCCACAGCATCTTTTTATGCTAATACCCATTTGTCCACAGTCTGGGCTCAGACAAGACATTTTTCTGCTCACAACCAACCTCCCCATGGGCTAGCCACACAAGACTGAGCAGCCAGGTCTGAAGGTTAGGCACACAGGCCCTGTTGGCCTTCCTGTCTATTCACTCCCAGTGACAGGTCCGGAACCTGGGCTGTTGGGGTCTCCTCTTGGTAGGTCCCTCTGCCCAGGAAGCCCTATCCTTCATCCTGCTGCTTCTCAAAGTTGGACTCTTTGCCACTTCCTGGCCGCCATGCTCTGTGCTGCCAGCCAAGCTGGCCCAGGTGAACGCAGGCAAATGCAGCTGAACCCACGCTCTGTGCTGCCAGCTGTAACTTAGCTTCATTTACTAGTACATCCAAATAAGGTCATATCCACATTAAGACGTTCCATGTACTTAAGGTATACGGTCTGCCTCTCATATGCCCTGTCCTGAAGCCTTCTGTCAGCCTCTGCCTAGCGGTCTAGGGGTTGTGTAACTTTGTGGCATCTCTGGCCTTGACCTGACAGTCAGTATATTACAGCAGGTTTCTGACGGCTGGAGATGAAAAGTATTGTTCAAACTGGGTCAGTACCCAGGGCTCCAAACCATGTTGGCTTCAGAAGGGCTTTGGCAGAACCTCAAAGACCAACGTCTGAAGCAGGAGCTGCCTCTGTGCCTGAGGTAGAGATCAGCTCCCTCCACTGCCACCAGCTCACCGGATGGTGTCATGGTGCTAGGCTTCTCATAGAAAGGCACACGGATGGTCACGACTTTGTGAATTGCCAAGTTACAGCCAGGACCCATTAACGTTAATCTATTGGTTGTTAACCGAGAAAGTGCCTCAAACTAATTATCAACTGCTAAAACTCACTTTTCTGCAATGGTCATCAAAGACGAACAATACTAACTTCTCTCTGCCTTGCTTGAAAGAAAAGGCTCTTCTTCTAGAGGGCCCTGAATGACTCAGCAGTCCACGGAGCATGTCGGGGAGTCCAAGTGGGTGGGGGGAGTGGCGAGGACAGCGGAGGAACAACTGGATGGTACAAAAAGGACCAGAAGGGGGTTGGGGATTTAGCTCAGTGGTAGAGCGCTTGCCTAGGAAGCGCAACAAGGCCCTGGGTTCGGTCCCCAGCTCCAAAAAAAAGAACCAAAAAAAAAAAAAAAAAAAAAAAAAAGGACCAGAAGGCAGTATGGCCAGTGGAGGGGACATGAGGATAGCTGGGAAGGCACAGTGGAGCAGAGAGGCTCTGAAGAGAGGACCTCTGTGTCATGTCTGTGGGGCCATGAGGGTAGAAGAGGGCAGTGCTCCAACAGAGAGGCAAGAGGGAGCTTTTGCGGTGCATAGGACAAGGCCTATACCAGGGCTGAGGTGGGGTATGGGGTAGGGGATGCCTCACCTGAGCGAAGAAGGGACACAGTTCTTGATGACTGAGGTGAGCTGTCTGGGGACCCATGGGGACCGAGAGACTATATATGCTCTAGACCAGACATATATGCTACTTACCATTGGATGAAACAGTCTAGGGTTGGGGAGAGAGGTCCGTGCTGGATGGAGGAACTGTACCTATCAGCAGGTAGGGTGACTCTCTCCTGAGTACCCTGACAAGGAGAGGCCGAGGCCTCTGTGGGAAGGAGACTCAGAACAGGTAGTGTTCAGAGAGCCAGTCAGAATGCTACAGAGCTGCTGTGTAGGAAGGCAACCTGGGCAGAGTTGGAGGGGGGTGGGGGTGTGCTCTGGAGATTTAACCATCCAGAACTCACTCAGAAGTGTAGCTGTCACTGTGACAGGATCAAGTGGAATATTCCAGAGCCATGCTCTGCCTGTCTGCCTGTCTCACCTTCTGCAGTGGGACGTGCTGCTGCTGTCTGGATGTCTCAGCTTCCAGAACCTTGAAAGCTACATTCTGTATAGTTTTCCTAACCTCAGGCCTGTTATAGCAATGCTTATAGACTAAGGGTGGAAGCACTCAGTAGGGCCCAGACTCTCTACTGGAGGCCTCTTCAGCTAGACACAACCCACCTTGAACTGTGGCCTTAGGTAGGTCTCTGCCTCCCTCACTGCTCCCGTCCAGTCACAGCTCTTCCTACGAGGGGCTGCCTGCTATAGTCCATCAGGGAAGTCCTGCAGCTCAGGGTAGAGCCAGCTCTCGTGTGCATTTTGGATGCTGGGACCCTTCTCATGGCAAAGGGTTTCTACGGAAGGACCGCTGCCCTTCTAGAGAGCCTTGCCTGACACGTCTCCCCAGAGGCAGGAATGGATCTCACGCTGTTCACTAGAAAGTGAAGTGTGGTCTCCCAGGACCCTGTGTCTCTGCCGCCCTGACCGTACCTGCTGTAAGGAGGTGAACACTGTCTCCAGGAATTGCTCAGGATTGTCCTTCTCAGGCTTAAACTTGTCGAGCTGCTTCACCACAGTCTCAATGCATTTTTCATAGTAGGCCATCTTTGGATCAGGGTCCTAAAAGAAACCAACACTAGTCACATCCTTCATAGCCTCTGAGTTGCCTCTGAGTTTAGCTGTGGGCAGGAGTGGTCGCAGGCCCCTTACCTACACCAACAGGAAGCCCCCGAGGGTTCTGGGTTGAACAGTGAGGTTTTGGAGGTATGGGTTTGGACTCAGGTGAACTCAAACTCACTATTTGATTAGTTCATCTCAGGCCTCTGTCTGTTTGGCCTTGGTGAGCCCACAGTTAAGTCATTGACTGCACAGCCCCAGCCTTAGCCCTCTCTGCCCTAGGTTTCAAGGCAGCCAGCAACACCCAGCTGAGTGCTGGGTGACTCCTGGGATGGGCTCAGGTCAGAAAGCAGGCCAGGTGGGTGGCTGGTTCAGCAGGTTCTACCCAGAGCAGGCAAAGATGACAGACCCAGGAAAGGCTGTGGCATGTGAATAACGTGGCCCATGCTCACACACACAATAAACAGAAACGGTAAGACACATTGGCTAAAATAAAAAATAAATAAGTGGAGGAGAACTGAACCCACCCTGCATCCACCCCTCTGTTTCCTAACTGCACAGGTGATGTGGCGGCTGCTTCAGGTTCCTGCCGCCTCAACCTCCTCTTGGGATGGGCCGTGCCTTGAACTGTGAGATTAAATAAAACCTTTTCTCCCTCGAGTTGCTTTTGTTAGTACTTATCATAGTAACAGGAAAAGAAAGCAAGGTCCTCAGTGTGGAGGCCAGTCCTGGCCAGCCACGCCGGGCCTAGCGGCCGATCTTTGAAGATCAAGGAGCTACTCTAAACACCAATGAGAGTTTAAGAAAGACAAGAGAAAGAGGACAGGAATATGCTCAGAACAGAAGGATGTCCAGTCAGGGCATGTCAATGCTCTTGGTAGGCATCAGGCATTAGCATTAGATCCAGAGGGTCATCTGCCAAAGGTCCTGCTTGACCCCTGAGCAAGTCCAGAGAGGAGCAGGCATAGTTTGGGAAGCTGAGGTTGAATCCAAGGGAATGTGATTGTGGAGGAGATGCAGATGGCTCTGTGTAAGGGTTCTCATCCTAATGCTGCAACCCTTTAAGCCCCAACCATAAAACCATTTTCATTGCTATTCCATAGCTGCAATTCTGCTAATGCTACGAATTGTAAGTATCAGGATATCTAATGTGTGATCCTGTCAAAAGGTTGTCCTACCTCCAAAGGGGTTGAGACACACAGATTGAGAATTGCTGCTCCAGGGTCACAAGATGAGGAAGCCAGAGGAAGACAATAGGGTTTTCCTGCTGTCTTTGGGGGGAAGCCTCTCTGTAGAGGAGCTGCCTGGAAAGCCTCACTGAATAGTTAGAGGGGGAAGGCTGGGATCACTGAGGGCCAGAGCCCCCATGTAACCTGGCTGCATTCTGGGGCAGGGTGACCACCATGGGGCTCGACAGGGCTGCCGACACACAGGTACCACCAGCCTCGCTGAGAAAGGCCTCATGGAGTCTGGAAACTGATTTGAAGCCCTGGTACCATGAATAGGCTCTAGGGGTACAACAAGGATGTTCCATGAGCACCCAGGAAAGGCAAAACTTAGACTCCTTTTCCTATGCCTAGAAACCCTCAGGGCCATCTCATGGTAGATTCCTCAGGGGTCAGTGGGGCTTTGATAAGGGGCAGGAGGAGATAGTAGCCTTCTGTCTTAGACAATGTCAGATTCAATCCACCACACACATCCACACCTGCCAAGTGCAGCCAGCTATGGCGTTGGATATAGCGAGAGGTCTGGGGCCCACCTGCACCCTGTGAAACCCACCTCCCTGGAGACTGAGCACTGGATGGTAGGAGAATGACTCTGAGGGCTCTTAGCATCCTCTCCCTCTCTGGTCACTCAAATTACCTTTACTGAGCTTCCTGGTGAGAGACTTGAATGCTGAGAGAAGGCTTCTGGGAAGTCCTACCCACTCTGCTCCCCATTGCATGATCACTCTGAATGAGCAATAGATGGGCTTCATGCCCAGTGGCCATTCTGCCCTCTCTTTGAATATAGCTTCTCTTCGGAGGGACAGAGAAGGCCAGACATTTAAGTCTGCTGACATGGGTAGATTCAAGCACAAGAGGCCAGGATCATTTTCTGGGACTTGCTCTGTAGACTGGGAGACTTGCGGTTTCCCTTCTGGCTGTGTGTGTGTGTGTGTGTGTGTGTGTGTGTGTGTGTGTGTGTGTCTCCATGCTGAGTGAGCGTAGTGATCTGGTGTGATTCTAGGAGTTGGAACTAGGGCCCCTCTCTGAGACCATACCTGCCAGGCAGTGCCCTGGAGGTCAGTTCCTGCCCTGGCTCTGCCCCTTGTCTGGCCAGTGCTGCAAGCCCTGATGTCATTGGCTATGCACGACCTTTGCCCTCTTTATCTGGAACGGTTCTTGGGGCCCTTTGTTCCACTCTGGATCTCTCCTAAGAGGAAAACAATCTCAGACACTCCGGGAATCTTGGCTAAGGGCAGCCCGTGGGTGTGGGGAGGTCCTTCCTCGTGTGTGTGTGTGTGTGTGTGTGTGTGTGTGTGTGTGTGTGTGTGTGTGTGTGTGTGTGTGGGAATGGGAGGTGTGTGTGTGTGTGTGTGTGTGCTGGACTCCTGGAAGCACTATTTATCAAGTTCTTCAACTGCTAGTTGTTGGTGTCTTGGTGGCAAACATGGCGCTGTCAAGTGGCTCTAGAGAGAACGTTAGTTCTGATTTTCCATCTCTAAAGTTTTCAGTATGTGCCCCAGCAAAACGGTTTTTCTCAGCCAGGTGCAGCTAATGGACAAAAGGCGTGTCTAGACACAGCAAGGACTGGCTCTTACTGCCCATGCCTCTGAGAGCATCAGAGTCCTTGCTGGGGGTGGCAGGGTGCAGGCTGCCAACTCTTCCAGTGTGGGTGACTCGTGTGCAGGGAATCTTTTTCCCCTGGCCTCACTTTTGAGATAGAGGATGCGTCTAGGTGAAGTCGTAATTCCATTCACTTGGTCTCCCAGCCCGGCCCCTCCCAAGGCACCAAGACTGAGCTGAGGTTCCTGAGGGCGTTGGGTGGGGTGGGAGCAGCAGTGGCTGCAGGGCTTTGGCCCTGGCTGCTGTGGGAGAAGTGGAGAGGTAAGATCTTAAGAATCTATTCCCAGGTTCTGTTGCTGTGGGACCTGGAGGGGTCTCTCAGTATGTCCCAAGCTTCAGTCCAAAGTCTCCTCTTTCACTGGGGTCTTTCACTGGCTTAGAAGCCTCTTTGCATATGGTTCCCAAACCTCCACCCTTTCTCTACTCCACCATCTTAGGAATCTCTCAACATTGAGTTAATGCTCACGCACCTGAGGCCTGCCTTCTTCGCTCTGATGTCAACTAAACGCTCATTAAACCTTGGCTAAGGTGGTGAGCAGGTCCCTGCCTCTCATCTGAACCTGGCCTCGGCCTAGAGTGATCTAAGAAGGATGAACACAAAAGTAGAAAAAAGGTGTAACTAAAACAAAGTTATCTGATCTGAAAGACAGTCACAGGTGGCCAGGATAAAACTGGCTGGAAGAGCACACTGACCTAGGACTCTGTCATCTAGGCTTCTGTCACAGAACTTCATCCAGACCTAGACTGACCTTTTTTTTTTTAAAAAAAAAAAAAGTCAGGGTTGGAGAGATGGCTCAGTGGTTAAGAGCACAGCTGCTCTTCCAGAGGTCCTGAGTTCAATCCCCAACAACCACAGGGTGGCTCACAACCTTCTGTAATGGGATCTGATGCCCTCTTCTGGCCTGCAGGTGTACATGCAGGCAGAGCACTCATGTGCATAAAATAAATAAATCTTAAAAATAAGTTTCCGATTTTAGACAGTTCCATACATATGGACAATGTGCTTTGACTGCATTCATCCCACATGACTTTATACAATTATCTGCTTTTCTAAACTTTTGAGTTCTTTATACTATACATTTCAGTTTTATTGTCCCATTTAACTGGGGGGTAGATGTGAGGATAGTATTTTCTTTTTTTTTTTTTTTTTTTTTAGGAGCTGGGGACCGAACCCAGGGCCTTGCGCTTGCTAGGCAAGCGCTCTACCACTGAGCTAAATCCCCAACCGAGGATAGTATTTTCTAAGGATACAAGAGAACAAAGTCCAGGTTGAGGAGTTTGGGATGGGGAATCTGGTTCCCTATGCACAAAGAGATTTCCTTTCTGTGAGAGCCTGGGGCCTGGCCTCAAAAGTCTCACTTGCTGTCAAAGATGTGAGATAAAGAAGAACAGTACACACTTAGCCCAGGACCCAGAGCGGAGAACAGGCAGGCGAACCCTGTGTTAGAGGGCTAGGAGTGGGGCTCAGGCAGGAAGCACTAGCCTAAAACGCCAGGCCTTGGATTTCATTATTAGCACCATCAGCACTGAGGAAAACAGAACAGAACACAGACCAAATATCCTGGACACCAAAGAGCTGAGTGGCTGCTCTTTCCCACAGGTTCAGGGCAGCAGTCGGTGAAGGCAAGGCAGCCACGGTAGGAGAAGACTGGCCAATGACCACGATGTGTGCAGAACGTGAACAGAAATGAGATGCATGCATCCCATGCACCAAGGAAAACAGAGATGGCTGCATTCCAGAACTCAGCTCCCCTTCTCGGGAGTCATCATATACAGCCCAGGATCCCTAGTGGGATCCCCGGCTCCCGGAGTGGTCCTGCCCACAGTTAAGAAAGGTGAGACTTTCCACACAGTTAAAGTAATCACTCTCCCACCCAGACAGGCATGTCCAGAGGTCTTTCAGGTGGTCTAGATCCTGTTGACCCACTAGCCATCATTAGATACTCTGATGGAAATATTAGATTTTCCTTTTTTTTTCCAGTAAGTTTCTAGTCTGGAGGCCAAGGTCTTGGGCTGAATTTATGTGGATGGGTTGCCCAGGGTGCCAGGGAGCAAAGACTGCTTCCTGCTTCCCTGCTGTGGAGCCTGTATCCCTCAGCAGAAAGGGTGGGTCAAGTGCCCTAGGCTGACCTGAGTCAAGGAGGATTGAAGAAATCAATTCAAGCCCTCCCCAGACCAGAGTGGACCTTGGTAGAAGGATTCAAAGGGAATGAATGGAAGAACCAAACTGAAGGTGGGAGGGAGCTCCTGGGGGCCTAGTCTGCTTCTAACTGTCCAGCCTGACCCCTCTGCTCACCATGGAGGGAGCTCCTGGGGGCCTAGTCTGCTTCTAACTGTCTAGCCTGACCCCTCTGCTCACTGTGGGGTGGAGGTTGCCTTGCAGGAATCTGCACCCCCACCTGTGGCAAAGAGCCGGTGCACCCTGAGGGTGGGTAGACCCTGAACCCCCCTCAGAAACTCACCTAAAGCTTGATCAAAGCAATCATGTCTATGGCTACAGAACAGGCACGGGCTCGGCCAACTATGAGGCATGCTTCGAGCCCCTCAACTTTACTTATTTCCAACTTATTTTTGGTTTTATTTTTGTCTTGTTTATTGTTGTTTTGGGGAAGGTGGTCTTGATATATAGTAGAGGATGGCCTCAAACTTTCCATCCTCCTGCCTCTGCTTCCTTAGTGCTGGGATCACATGCCCACATATTCACACCCAGACTCAGCTTTACTTAAAAGAATGTATTTGTCTGTGTGCTTGCTTTGCGAGGGAGAGACAGAACCCACTCATGCACTGGGTTCTGGTCCAACACTGAGGCACATCCAAGTGCCTCAGCTTTTAGTTTACAGGTGAGCATTGAGACCTGGTTCTTGATTGACTTCCTTTATATTTGGCTCTTTGACTCCCTTCTCCAGTAAGGGCTCAACGGTCTGGCACTTTAGGTACCCTGGAAGGCAGGCTGAAGCAAGCGAGGAGGGTTCATTTCTATCAGATACAACCCACTGCTATAGTCTCAGCCACGCCATCTCACACGTATGTTTGAAAATATCTTCTTTCCCCGGAACTACAGCTGCCTTGCTAAGTGTTTTGTCTTACCCCATCGAGGTTTTGTCTTTTACTTTTAATGCTAAGTGCGGTGGGGGGGGGGAGTTGGGAGTTGTGGAGTCTGCACATAGACCTAAGTGACCCCACCCCCCACATTATTTCTGATTGGTAAAGAAAGATGTCAACAGCCAATAGCTGGGCAGAAGAGTCATAGGTGGGGTTTAGGTTTCCTGGGCTTGGGGTCAGAGGAGGAGGAGGAGGAAGAAGAAGGTGCAGGAGGAAGAAGGAGAAGCCACCATGGGTTAGGTGAGCCCTAAAAATGTGTCCCTGAGGGGCTGGAGAGATGGCTCAGCGGCTAAGAGCACTGATTGTTCTTCCAGAGGTCCTGAGTTCAATTCCCAGCAACCACATGATGGCTCACAACCATCTGTAATGGGATCTGGTGACCTTTTCTGGTGTGTATGAAGACAGCTACAGTGTACTCATATAAATAAAAATTAATTAAAAAAAAATGTGTCCCTGAGGACTGGCCAATTGGAGGTAAGAGCAGCCCGGGATGACACATAGTAAGCAATAATTCGTGGGTATCAATAGGAAAGTAGATTCTAATTGCACATAAGGTAGGTATCTGCCCAGCTCTTGTGCTGTTTAAGGCTCATTGTAGACATAAAGGTTATTGTGTTTCTTTTATCTGGGAACTAAATGGTCAAAGGCTGCTTAGAAACCTCAGGATGGGGGCTGGGGATTTAGCTCAGTGGTAGAGCGCTTACCTAGGGAAGCCAAGGCCCTGGGTTCGGTCCCCAGCTCCAAAAAAAGAACCAAAAAAAAAAAAAAAAAAAAAAAAAAGAAAAAAAGAAACCTCAGGATGGAATTAAAAATTTCTACAACAAGCTATGAAGCCACTCCTTGCAGCTTTCTCTTTCCTCCTGAATAACAAACCCTGACTCTCACTTAGACCTATTGTTACCCAATTGGTTGGTGACATTTCTCAGCCTCCTCGGAAGCTGGCTATGGCCACGTGTACAAGTCCTTCCATCTCTGAGAAATACTAGGGGATACACTTTGGGAGCGTTAGCCTGAAGTGTAGGACATTCCTTTCTTCTCTTTTCCAGTGGGCTCATGGGTTTGGGAGGTGAAGGTTAGAACCAGGGCAGCTGCACGTATCACACGCATGCAGGGCCCATGATGTCCAGAAAAGGGGTTTGGTTATTTGGAAATGGAGTAACAGAAAGTTGTGAGCAGTCATGGAGGTTGCTAGGAACTGAACCTGGAGTCTTGTCAAGAGCACCCACCATTCTCAATCACAGCGCCATCTCCAGTCCCATGCCTAGCTTTTTTCTTTCTTTCTTTCTTTTTTTTTTCCTGTGAGTTCTGGTAGACAGTTCTGGGTAGACACTTTACTGACTGAGTCATCTTCCCAGCCTCAGAAGCAGTTTTTATGATGGGAGAGCATACACAGAGCAACAGTGGACATGTTGACTCTAAGGTGATCTGTTAGTTGTACAAATAGTGAGGGACAGGCAAACAGGTCTGAATCCAAGCTGGAGCGAAAAATGTTTGTGAAACCGCGTGGCTGCCTGGAACTACACAGAAATGGATGGAGAGCAGCTTACAAGGAGTAAGAAGTGAGCTACAAAGCTGAGCAGGTCCAGGGCTGAAAGGCTAAGATGCTGGAGCTGCTAGAGGGTGCACACACTGTATTATCTGGGTCACCTGTTGTTAAAAGTAGGAGGGGGAAGGGGGGATATAAATCGGAGGTGGTGGAAAGCGCATCCTACTTTTATTTTAGGACGTGGGAAGAAGAGCGCAAAGGAAGCCTGCTAAGGCCAGAAAATCAGCAAAGATTTGAGAACTGGAGAAAACGAGTTAGCGAGAAGTGAGGATGGGCTGCGCCTGGCTCCCTATGGCGGTCCCTCACCTTAACTTGCTCGCCTACCTGCGGGCCTCTTGGCCTCCTTAGGCCTCCACCTGCCCCCGCGTCGTCTCTCCAAGCACCGCGGGCGGGAGCGCTCACTGGCCAGCTCCCGCACCCGCAGATCGCCTAAGCATCGTTTAGGCGCCGTCACCTAGCAACGCCGTTCAGGCCCTGCCCGCGGTGGGCGCTGGGACCTGTAGTCCTGAGCCGCCCTCCCTTGGTGCGCGTCTCGGGTGGGGTGCGGCTTGGCGCTGGGCGGGGATTGGCGGCCTCACCCGGCTCGCCCCATCCACCACTTGCTGCGGGCCGGGGGCGTGCGGCGCCTCCGGCGCATGTGCGGTCGTGACCAGCGGAGGCGCCGAGTGCTCGCAAGCCGTGAAGCATCGCGCACCCTGTGCCCGCGCCTTTCCGCGCGCCCGCCCGCTCGCGGGTTTGGGTCGGCCGCGCGCCGCTCGCTGAGCATCCTTCCGGCCGCGCACCTGCCCCGCGCACCTGCAGCCAGCTGCTCGGCGCTCGGCGCAGCGCTCACGATCTGCTTGCTCAGGCAGGTCCCGGCCCTGCCTGCGTGTCCGCTCCGCGCCGCAGCCGGAGCCGGGCGCAGCGCTGCAGAGGGCGAGGGCCGCCCGGAGCGTGGCCCGGGCCGGCGCGGCGATGATGAACAGATTCCGAAAGTGGCTGTATAAACCCAAGGTGAGCGGCTCCAGCTACGGACCATGTCCCGGCGTCGCGCTTTCCCCCTTCCAGGTCCCTTACCCCGCAGGTCCCTCCTTGATTAGACAGACCTCGTTTCCCTGGCCCTGTATGAATCCCTCTCTCCTGTTCCTGCGATACCCTTTCCCTGCATTCCGCGACTTAGACAGACCATGAACCTGGCATGCATTGGCCGCTCTTTTCCAGTACCAGACAGGGCTCTTTCTTTCGGGCCTGGGTGTACTGACCTGTTTCTTCTCGTCTGGGTACTAGATGGGCACCAGCTCGCACCCAGCGGTCCCAGACTGCATGCTCAGAGCCCCTACTTCTCTTGGTTCCCTCTTGCCTCACCGCAGATGCTCCTTCATCTTTTCGCACCACAATTATTCTGGCCTAGGATAGTGGGTCTCCCACCTTCCCTTCGCACTTGTGAACCGACCTTCTCACTCCCCTTTCTCCAATCCCTAGGCTTTGGTCAGACCCTTTCTTCCCTTATCTTTGAGGTCCCTCGCGCCGCGATCCGGTCCTCTATCCCAAACCGGATTAATTGGATCTTGGTTCAGTTTGCATCCCTATCCTCGTCCGGTAGCCGCCTGCACCCTTTTGGATCTCCGACCAGTCCTCTGTCCAGTCTCCAGATGAGGCTCCTGGAGCCTGCAGCTTCTGCGGGCCGGAGGTGCGATTCACTAGCTAGTTCGGGTCCGGGCGGCGCGCCCTGAGCCTCGGCAGCCGCACCAGTCGCACTGCGGGCGCTGCGTCCCGCTGCCTGCCTGCCAGGGGCTGTCGGCTGGGAGCCGGACCCGGTGCGCTCTGCTCCGGGGTGGGCGACGCAATGCTAGGATCCAGCGAAGATCCAGGACGCATCTGCAGCGCCCAAAGCTGCCTGTTGGGGGTCGGCGGAGTCTGGGGGACGCCAACGCTGGAGGTCTTCAGAGGGTCACGACCTGGGTGGGGTCACTGCAAAGACTAAGGGCGGGAGCAGTGCAGCAGCTGCGTGCTGGTGTCTCCGAAGTCAGAGGCCTCCTTCTCATTGGCCCACCCAAGCCACTGACCCTTCTCCCTCCGTGACTAGCCACATTTCTTGGTTTAGGGTTTCTTCTGTCCCAGACTCTGTGAATGGTCTCTGGGGTGGAGCGAGCGTTCTGGAGAGACAGCTAGTGTTTGGAAGACTGGCATTCGATGCTTGGGGGACGTTCAGAGACCTGAAACTCTTATGGTTTTTTTGTCTGCCAAGGTCGGGAAGTTTTTCCTCGGGTTAGAGAGTGTTGGGGTGAAGGCTTACAAAGCATGGGGCCGCCCTTGATCAGCCTTGGACTGACCAGAAGGTATTCTGGATTCTTGTTCGTTGGTGCAGCAGCGCTTCGCGCTCCTGTCTTCCTGGTAGCCCGCAAATATGGTGAGGGTGGGAGGGGGCGACCCTTGCAATGGGTGTGGTTTGAGTCTTGCTTGCTTTTAGCCACGCCCTAGGCGTCTGGCCCTCTCTTTGCTGCAATCCCTTCAGTGTGCTCAGTCCTGCCTGCGGTTGATTAGTGGGTCTGCTAGCGGCTGCAGCCGCTCCTGCCCTGCTTATCTGTACAAGGAGTGGTTTTCCCCACTGAGTGAGTTTTTAGCGCAAGCAAAACCAAACCAAACAACAACAACAACAACACAAGTTTCAATGCTGAAAAAGTCGCTGCAGGGGTGGGATTTACTTTTTCAATAACAAATGTCAGGGGAGCCGGTGGCACTGTTAGCATGCCAAGCTACATCCCTGTCTCTCAGAACGCTTGTGGAGCGCTGGGGCCTCCAGGTGCCATTTCCAGCAGAGCCACAGTGGGAAAGGTGTGTTCTGTGACCCTCCTCACTGTTGGAAAGGAAGGAGCAGTGCCTATGTACCCGTTGGTTATCGCCCATACCTAATTCACAGTGGCCTTCCTTTGAAGTTGTGCTTTCTAGGTGCAGACCATGGCAAGTGGAGCGCTGAGTTAGTAACTCTGGGTGATTCAGCCCAAAGCCGTGTACTTTTTAGAAGGGAAGAGATAGGTTAGATTGCCCCCCCCCCCACAGCTGTTCTGTTCCTCATTGTCATTTCTCTGTCTGATACTGTCCTTGACCTCTGGACTTGAGCCACATCTCTGTCTGAGATCTTGCTCTGGCTATGACTTTCCCCCGGGAGCTGGTGCCCTGAGGCCAGTCTAATCGGGAGGCATCCCTTGTTTGAGATCTGTCCTTGAACGTCAGGGTCTTGATTGTTTGAAGCATTTGGGCTGTGTTATGTCTTCCCAGTAGTTTTTTTTCAAACCAAAGTTTAGATTTTTTTTTTTTTTGCCGCCGATTATGAACGAACGATTATGTTTCTCCTTCCTACTGATTTGAACACGTTTTGACACAAGTGAGTTGAGAGTCGGTCCTGAGATGATTCTGGGCCTGGCAGAGTTAAATGTTAGCAGTGCGGGATGTCTGGGGGAGACTGCTTCAGACATGATCCCCTTTCACTTCCTATTTAGATACACTGTTTAAACAACATTTAAACGTAACTACTGCTTTGGTTTAAAACTGAACACATACAGACCGTGTTCATAACTTGTGGTAGAAATATTTTGAAAAATGTTGTTATTCCTACAGTTCACCAAAAGCAAGGCTTAGATTATTTCCTTAGTGACAAAAGCTTTGGTTTCCAAAGCACTAAAATCTATTTGAGTTGGAGGGAAAACATACCCAGTGACTAATATAATAATGTTAAAATGATGTCTCAAAGCGTTATATCTTCATTGATTTTCTCAAAGTCAGCCTTTGAACAGCTTTCTTTTTCCTTGCTGAAGCACTCTCAGACTCCTGTGACTCTGGGTTTGGGTGTGAGAAAAAGGCTGTGGCTAAGGCTCAGAGGCTGAGCTGTCCATGTTGCTTAGAGAGTGCAGGTAAAGTCTTCCTCAGAAAGAATGTATGCTTCAGAAAGGTGAGGCAGTTGGTGACCGTCTCTGAAACAAAGGTCCAAGCTTGACTTTTGCTTGGCTGTAGCTTTCTCTGACTGACTGGGGTGATATTGCCGTTTACCAAGAGGGAGGAAGTTGTCCTAAGAGGATAAGGGCTCTAGGCTGAGACCCTGCCTGTGCTGGAATTCTTGGCTGTCATGGGCGAGCCTATTGTTGTACATGGAGAAACTGATTGGCAGGCAGTGCTGCTTGTCAGGGGTATGGGAGCGGTGGGCGTGGTATCTAGTTTCCGCACTTAGGCATGCACCCCACAAAGAGCCTTCTTGTCTCAGCTCCAAACCACTGCCAGGGGAGTGGCTATTGCCCCGCAGGCCGCTCCTTTCCAGTGGAGTTTCCTTGCAGTCCTTCACTGCCACTTCATGATGTGGAGAAGCTGTTTGCAAACACTTAGGGTCAGATTACAGATGAGATGACCCTCACCAAGGGAAGCCAGTGAGACTTGCTGGGTGTGTTTTCTATTAACAATAGTTTTTTTTTTTTTTTTGGTTCTTTTTTTCGGAGCTGGGGACCAAACCCAGGACCTTGCACTTCCTAGGCAAGCGCTCTACCACTGAGCTAAATCCCCAACCCCTTTAACAATAGTTTTTTTAAAAAAATATTTATTTATTTATTTAGTGTGCAGGGGTCTGTGCTTGCCACCGTTCATACATGGAAGTCGAAGGACAACTTTCTCCATGTGACATATGTAGATAGAATTCAGGTCTTCAGGCTTAGTGGCAAGCACCTTTCACATTGAGCCATCTTGCCAGCCCTTTTAATTAATTAATATGTATATATTATATGTGTGTATATATGTATGTGTGTACGTGTGTGTGTGTATGTGTGTGTGGGTGTGTACGTGTGTTGTGTGAGCATGTGTGTCTGTGTGTCTGTGTGGTGTGTGTATGTGAATGTGTGTGAATGTGTGTGAGTGTGAGATGTGTGTGTCTGTGTGGTGTGTCTGTGTGTGAGTGTGTGTGAGTGTGTGTGTGTGTCTGTGTATATGAGTGTGTGAGTGTGTAGGAGTGTGTGTGTATGTGAATGTGTGTGGTGTGTGTGTGGTATGTGTGTGTGTATGTGTGAGTGTGAGAGTGTGTGTGTGTCTGTATGGTGTGTCTGTGTATATGAGTGTGTGTGTGTATATGTGTGTGTATGTGTGTGTGGTGTGTGTGGTATGTGTGTGTGTGTGTGTGTGTGTGTGTGTGTGTGTGTGTATGTGTGTGTGTATGTGTGTGAGTGTGTGTGGTGTGTGTGTGTGTGTGTGTGTATGAGTGTGTGGGTGTGTGGGGTGTGTGTGTGTATGTGAAGGTGTGTGGTGTGTGTGTGGTATGTGTGTATGTGTGTGAGTGTGAGAGTGTGTGTGTGTCTGTATGGTGTGTCTGTGTATATGAGTGTGTGTGTATGTGTGTGTATGTGTGGTGTGTGTGGTATGTGTGTGTGTGTGTGTGTGAGTGTGAGAGTGTGTGTGTGTGTGGTGTGTGTGTGTATATGAGTGTGTGTGTGTGCGATGTGTATAGTATGTGTGTGTATGTGTAAATGTGTGTGTGCTTTATCTGTGATGTTGTGTGCGTGAGTGTGTGTGTGTGTATGTGTGTGTGGGTGTGTGTGTTTGGGCCAAACATTGACCTTGAGCATCTTCTTTGTTGCTTTCTGCTCTGAATTTTGAGATAGGGAGTCTCAGTGAGCCTGGACTTGATGTTTTGACTAGACTTCCTGTCCACAGAACCCTGAGGACCGTCTTGGCCCCCTTCTCCCAGCAGAATAGCTGGAGGTGTTCAGTTCTATACCTGGCTTTTATGTGGTGCTGGGAAACCAAACTCAGGACTTGATGGTTGCACAACAAACTCTTTCCCTCCTGCCATATTCCATAGCCTTAGTTGACCAGGGTCCAGATCCACAGTCAGGGGCCTTTCAAGTTCTCACACAAATGCCAGCCCACCCTACCACAGACCATCCTGTTGGCTGCCTGTCATTGACCAGCTTCCTCCCCACATGTCCCCCTCCTACCCCATGTTTCTTGACTAATGACCAACCTGTGTGGTACCTGGAAGGTGGTAGGTGGGGGCAAGTCTGGGGTTGGGGCAGGAGGATAGTGGTTCCCAGCACCTGCCTTCATCTCCCACCCATTCCAGAGCCTTTCTTCAAACTCAGCTCAGGGCAGGGCAGGGCAGGGAGTGTAAAGTGGCTTTTTAGGTCTCCTCCATGCAGGGCTCTCAGCAGGAAGCTGGTCTCACTCCCCAGGCTTTCCTGTGGTTTCTGTAGTGGGGAGTGTGGGGTCTCACAGCTCCTGTTGTGACTCTGCAGGGTGAGGGAGAGGCCGCACAGGACCAGTATTGGTTTCTGAGGGACTCTGTCGGTGCCCAGGCTCCATTCCCATCAGAGCAGCAGACTTACTGGAAATGTGGGACATGATTTCTGTTAAATGGGCAAGTCATGGCTGGAAGTCCTAAGCTCCACTTAATTGATATTTGGAGTTGGCATCCGGGAAGGTCACTTGGGGGAAGGGAGCCAGGGGTGTGCACTGTGAGGCAGTGGTTACCCTCATTCAGCCTTAAGAAGAGAGCTGATGTTTGAGGTGACTTAGCGCCTGCACTGAGAGCCACTGGGATAGCAGTACAGAATAGACACTGAGAGCCCCCAGTGCAGCATACTTCTGTCTGGTGGGGACTCACAGCGACGCAGAGCAGGCGCCTTCTGTGCCCCGCAGAGGTGACAGTGAGCCAACCCCAGCTCAAAGAGAAAGAAATGATTGGAATTCTGGGAATTATAAGATTTTCTTTCTTTTATTTTAAATTGTCCTGAGTCTTTGTCCTGGCCATGGCTTCTGTGACTATAGCACTGGGTCCAGAGACAAGGCAGCAGGTGCTTCCCCACTAGGACCTGAGTGAGGATCCTTTTTTTTTTTTTTTGGTTCTTTTTTTTCGGAGCTGGGGACCGAACCCAGGGCCTTGCGCTTCCTAGGCAAGCGCTCTACCACTGAGCCAAATCCCCAACTCCCTGAGTGAGGATCCTTTACCCATCTCTTTCACCTCTCTCTGTGCCTTGGTTCCCCTAGGCGTTAGGTGGAGGTGATGGGACCTGCCAGGCACAGCGTTGGGAGTAAAGGCCCCAATGGCTGCCAATAGGAACAGAATTCATGGTCAGGGTAAGAGGGCGTGGCCTCACTGCAGGAGCCCCAGAGGCTGTGAGAGAGACCCTTCAGCTGCTTCTCTCAGGTCCATGTGAGGCTGTGTGTCCACAGTTGCACACCGCCCTGCCCTTCCATTCTTAGCGCTGAGAGCAGACCCTGGAACCGGCAGGTTCAGACAGGGATCCTGAAGGCCTTAGCCATGGAGACCTGTAGCACATGAGACCCACAAGGCACATCCTTTCCCCATGGGTGAGGATGCGGGCTGCCAAGTTTTGTCCTAAGCAGGCACCACCTTCCTGTTATTGGGATGACTATGGCTGAAAGGCAGCCACCAAGACAGCCACGGGCCATCCTGTCAAGCTGGGTCCCAAGTCTCTCAGGTCATCCTTTGATGGCTGTGTCCCTTGCTTGGTGGCTGGAGGCTCAGGGTCTGGGAGGACCGCAGAGCCACAGGGTGGCAGGTCTTAAGGGGTAAGGAGTCTGGTGTTAGTGAGAGCTTAGCTTCTTTCCATTTCTCCAATCTGGTTGGCCATGCTGAGCCACATGGTAGGTGGCAGAGGCAGACTTCTGTTGACTAAACACAGAGGTTTGGTGTTGTTTTAGCAGTTAGACGATCCCCGTGGACTTCGTTTTTACAAATGGTGTCTTGGAAAGGACAAGGGAGCTTGACACAGGCTCACAGCCATGCTGAGGCAGAGCTGAGGCCTGTCAAACCTCAGAGCTGAAACCCTCGCTGTCCTTCCCATGTCAGCCAAGTCCCATTTTCTGCAGGAAGGAAGTGCGGCTGTTGTCAGCTTTTAAATGGATCCCATTTGGGGAGACAATTACTTCTGTGCTTTCCACAGTT